>NW_011501478.1:0-41560 GCF_000495115.2 Populus euphratica | reverse complement strand
CACCCCTTCGGGCTTAATTGCTTTAGTTAGGGAGGCTACGAAACCAAACTTATCTACATTTTTATTATCATCATTTTTTTTTCTTTTTCTTTTTCTTTTTTTTTCATGTTTTTCTTTTTTTCTTTTTAATTATATACAATCCCTTTCCCTTAGTTGTTACCTTTAATAAAAGAACATAAATAATGTAATAATTCAATATGCAACCCACAATCATATGTTAAAGTGTGTGTGTGTAAATTAAGGTTTAAGAATACATGTTAAATAAGTATATGAGTAGAATTAAGTGGTAACAATGCGAGAGTTTGTAAATCTGAATATTTCAGGAAGTATTATAATAGACCTTGTTAATAATGGTTACTAAGATGCGTCTCAAGAGTCACTTTAACAAAAGAACTCCTTTACTCTGCCATCCTAGTAACAACAATTATGCACATGCTTTATGAAATGGAAAATAATTTTTTTTTTATCAACTACTACCCTCTCCCCCCAACCAAAACGAGACATTGTCCTCAATGTTCTAAGGTAGAAAGATAGAGTATAGAAGATATCACCTAAAATAACGAACACTGACAAACCTGAAACACACTGAAAAAAATATAAGAAACAACAAAACACAATAATAAAATCAAAAGACACCAAAATTCACAAATGAAGGCTCAAATCCAATCTAAGCTTTTTACGGCTTCCCGTAGATGACCAATTTATGCGACTCATGAAAGGATCAATCACAGGAATGAAAGATTGTAGTTGGTCAATCAATTGTTCAGCAGTAATAGCAGAGATTATGATTTGTCGTGCAGAAGATGTTAGAAATTCCTGTTCCACAGCATGATCAAGAAAAGACAACAACTTATCATAATAACCATTAACATTTAACAAACCTATAGGTTTATGGTGAATGTGCAATTGAGCCCAAGAGGAAATATGAAAGATCTCTTCCAATGTGCCTAGACCACCTGGTAAAGCAATGAAAGCATCAGCATGGTTAAACATTGCATTCATTCGAGCTGACATTGTGGAGACCTGAAGTTCCTCTCCAATTGTTTTTCCAATGATGTCCCCTTGTGCCAAAGCTTCAGGGACGACCCCCAAAACTTGACTACCTCCTAAAAATGCAGCTATTGACACACCTCCTATTAACCCAAGACTGCCTCCCCCATACACTAAATGAATCTTTCTCTCAGCTAGCACCTGACCATGATGGTTTGCTGATTCTAAAAACTCCTTTTCTTTCCCAGGACTAGATCCACCGAAAACACAAATATTTCTTATTTGATGACTTGAGGAACTTGCCATTTCTACACAGTTCTGTATTTTTTGAATGTATGGGTTGAGTAGAAATGAAAGGAAGGAAACGAGGGTTTTATAGATGAGAAATTAGAAAGGCAATCATAACACCTATATGTAGGCCAGTTGGAGTCTCACACACTCTCTCTCTCTCTTTATTTATTTATTTATTTACTTTTGAAAAAAACATATGTATGTACAGGTAGTTGTGATTGTGGCACACATCTTCCCTTGGTTTTACGTCCAAGAACGGCTTAAACGCCCTCTATGGGTCGGGGATAGGCTTCCCATCCAGTTTTCTTAAAAACTGGCAAACATGGTCTTTTTTAGTCAGATTCCCAAGACTAAGTCGATCATATTCTTTATGAAATAGTGGCCATAAATCATGAATTGCACGATGCACATCTCCACTAGGATGCGTCTCAAGAGTCAATAGAAGATTATCTAAAGACTCCTTACTCAGGCCATCCTTAATGAATTGTATTTTATCTTCACGGTTTATAGATACCATTCCTAAAGAACGACATTGTGTATTACAAGTCCATCTATCACATCGATGACAGACATCCAGTCGTTTTGCACGACGCTTCTTTGCAAAAGTGCTTTTACCTGTTCCAGGAATGTGTGAAATGAAGTTAGAGGACTCACCTGATAATCGGACCTTTGCTTCAATCAACCACCGAATATCTTCAGGAATTCCATGATTCATTAACAATCTCAATCTTGCACATCTAGCACGGTAAATTTTTGTAATCGCATTCTGAGGCAGAGCGGGAAAATACTTTTTCAATTTTTCAAGATTAGTGTCCATTTTCAAATGAGAATTGGAAGAGAGATTCAAAGAATTGCACAAATATATACACAAATATCAGTAATTGTGGGAAACTGAAAGAACCAACTTAAGTCACGGAGTACCGTTATCCGCCATTTGACCGGGGTGAGAGAAACTAGCAAAAATCACTCAAAAAGAAACATAAAAAAGAAAATGTGAGAAAAACAAAATAATCAACCTTTATCTACAAGATCATTCAAACCAGCTGATTCATTTTCACTAGGAAAATTATCAAAATAAGCTTTCAAACGATGTCCATTTTCCTTAAAATCATTGTCATTCATTGAATTCTCAATATCACAGGCCCCATAAGGATTGATCCATCTTAATCTTAGCTCTTTAGGGAATGTATAGAGTTGAGAATCATAAAACAAAACTTTTTGACCAGTGTCAATTTTTTGACAATTTTCACAAGTTTCGCAGAATGCATGTGTGTCCTTGAACATGGTGGGCCAATAAAATCCATTTTGAAAGATTTTTGCAATTGTCTTTTTTGACGAGAAATAACTTCCACATGCTTCAGAATGACAAAGTTTAATGACACTACTTACCTCATTGTCGGGAATGAATCTTTGAAATATTTGATCAGGACAATATTTGAATAAGGTAGGGTCATCACAATAAAAATTCTTCACTTCGTTCAAAAACTTTTCTTTGTCTTGGGTACTCCAATCAGCTGGCAAATCTCCTAAAGTAAGAAAATTGATATTTTTATCATACCAAGGCATTGGACTAAGAGAAAGTAAGGATTCGTTAGGAAAGTAATCATCGATTGGTGTGATGTCAGATGTCGAATCTGTTGTCACTGTTGACAAAAGATTCGCATCAACATTTTCGGTGCTTGTTTCATCCGTGATTTCTTCCTCAGAATAAATCATTTGCAGATCTTCAGTTTCATCCAATTCATTTTTACTTAAAGTAGATTCAAGTTGATCATAAACTAATTCATCAATATGATCTACTTCTTGTAAATCATTATCATCTCCAGGTTGCTTGCAAACGTTGAAAATATTCATCTCCAATGTCATGTTTCCAAATGATAGCTTCATCAGTCCATTCCTACAATTAATCAATGCATTAGAAGTTGCAAGAAGATGAAGATGAGGCACAAATGGAACAGGAAGAGGATTTCGAACCAGTGAAGGGAGATTTGTTGGTTGTGCAACGGGTTCTAAATGCATAAGTTGATGTTAGTGCTGAGCAACATGAGAACATCTTTCATACTCGATGTCAGATTCGAGATAAGGTGTGTGGGATGATCATTGATAATGGAAGTTGCACTAATGTTGCGTCAACTACCTTGGTGGACAAATTGGGTTTAACTACCATTCCACATCCCAGACCGTATAGTTTGCGATGGCTGAATGAGAATAGGGAGATTCGGGTGACAAAGCAAGTCCTTGTGCCCTTTTCCATTAAAACCTATCATGACGAGATTTTATGTGACGTTGCGCCGATGTCAGCTAGCCATTTGTTACTGGGTCGTCCATGGAAGTTTGATAAGGATATAGCATACAATGGACGAAAGAACATTTATTCTTTCATGCTGAATGGAAAGAAGGTGAACTTGTTACCATTGAGTTCTCAACAGGTTAGAGAGGAACAGTTACGAAGCCAACAAAAGGAGGTGCAATCACGTAAGGGGTTGTTGTTAGCCAAAAAAGGCGATATCAAACAGGCATTAGCTTCGACGGGGGTTGTTTTCATGATCTGGGCAAAGCAATTGCTACAAGTAGAAGGAATGGACTTTCCAACACAGATTAAGGAATTGCTAGAAGAATTTAAAGATGTGTTTCCAGATGAATTACCTAAAGGGTTACCGCCTATTCATGGAATTGAGCATCAAATTGATTTGGTGCCGGGAGCTTCACTTCCTAATAGACCAGCATACAGATGTAATCCAGCGGAAGCAAAAGAGATTCAAAGGCAGGTTGGTGAGTTTGTAGAGAAGGGCTATGTTCGAGAATCACTTAGTCCATGTTCCGTACCTACTTTGCTTGTACCAAAGAAAGATGGTACCATGAGGATGTGTATGGACAGCCGTGCTATCAACAAAATAACAGTTAAGTATCGATTTCCTATACCCAGACTTGATGATTTGCTTGATGAGTTGCATGCTGCTGCATTGTTTTCTAAAATCGATTTGATGAGTGGTTATCACCAAATTAGAATGAAAGAGGGAGATGAATGGAAAACAACATTCAAAACTAAATAGGGGTTATATGAATGGATGGTAATGCCGTTTGGGTTATCTAATGCGCCTAGTACATTTATGAGGCTTATGAATCATGTTTTGAGGAATTATATTGCACTATTTGTTGTAGTATATTTTGATGATATCCTGGTGTATAACAAGACCTTTGATGATCATGTGAAGCATCTTAGAGTTGTGTTTGAAACTTTGCGAGATTCTAAGTTGTATGGGAAACTAACAAAGTGTTACTTCTGTAAAGAAAGTGTTGTGTTTCTTGGATATATTATCTCTAGCAAGGGAGTTAAGGTTGATAAGGAGAAAATTGATGCAATTCGGGACTGGCCAAAACCTAGCATCTTTAATGTGAGGAGTTTTCATGGTTTAGCTTCTTTCTACAGGCGATTTGTGAAAGACTTCAGCTCTATTGTTGCTCCCATGACAGAATGCTTGAAAAAAGGGAATGAGTTTAGATGGAGTGCAAATGCGCAGAAAGCTTTTGAGCTAATTAAAAAAAAGTTGTGTACTGCTCCAGTTTTAGCACTTCTAGACTTTGCTAAAACATTTGAAATAGAGTGTGATGCTTCCGGAGTTGGAATTGGGGCTGTTTTGATGGAGCACGTTTGAACTACTCTATTTACGACAAGGAGTTCTATGCTTTGATTCGGGCTCTAGAGGTATGGCAGCACTACTTGTTGCTAAAAGAATTCGTTATTCATACTGATCATGAATCCTTGAAGTATCTTAAGGGGCAAAGCAAGCTGAATCGAAGACAAGCTAATTGATTACAGAATTATAGAATTACGAGGCCAGTATCTTCCAGCTTATTGATTAGAATGATGATCCGTTTTGTCAAGATGTGGAGCATGTTCCAACAGACAACATACTAAAAAATGATGACGATCCAACGGTGAACAAAGGAGATCAAGCTTTAACAACACCACTCTGTAACCAGTAAGGAAGTGAACTTCCAGATGAGTTGTAATGTAATCTTCAAATGTGGCAAGGGCCTTTCAAATCTAACTTTGAAATACTAATTTGAAACATTTATTTTCATAATAGCCATTGGAGACCCAAGAAGAAAACCTAATTCACTCTGTTGCAACTAAAAATGAAGAGCAGTAGAAATATTGCGAGATCAATATCTCCAACCTCGTTGATTGGAACAAAGATCCATTCGGTCAATGTTTCGAGAAGGTTGAAACGAACAACATAGTTAGAAATGAGGATGATCCAACGGTAGACAGAGTAGTACTAGCTCCGACAATTTGATCTCTAATCTCTCTCTCTTCATATCTCTCTCCCAGATACAAATCTCTATGATTTCACTAATTTTTTGCCTTTTTTGATGCGAACCTCGTGATCACATGGTCATGCAACCCACACCCAATGACACCAATTCCCGGAAAGCCAAGTAAATCAGGTTTGATAGGAGTGTGACACAAAGATAACTTGTACCTAGGCACCAGCACTATTGGAAACGGAAACCCCCACCCAACAAATATTGATTTGCGAACGAGAAGTATAAGGATGAGGCCATGAAGACAGTTGTTCTTCGATAAGTCATTTTCAGTTGTTTGAAGGGAGATTATCCCACTAATACATAATAAGTGCAGCAAAGAAGTTTATTGATTTGAAAAATTATGTAACCTTATATGTTTGGTTTTGCCTTTATTTATATTGACTTTAGACTTAAATAAACCCTAATGGACCCCCCTTAGGTGGACTTATATGAAGCCCACTTACAATTGACCCAAATAAGTAATAATAACCCAAAAACTACGAAGAAATTTCTAAAAATACTAAAAATCCGAAAATACCATCCTAAATAAGCTAGAATCAGATTTGTCACCCTTAAGAAGTCCTAAACAAACTCGGAAAAATCTGATTTAGAAAATTTGTGTTGCTGCCTCCTTTGATGTCCTTGATTAGTTTGGAATTCCTTGTTTAGCTTGGACAAATAAGAAAACAAATTTCCTCTGTTGCTGATTTTATTACTTTCCTATTTAAGTGTGGAAAAGCATTAAATAGTTCTCCCCTCTTTAGGAATAAGATATGGTCAACTTCCTTACTTAATTAGGAGAATAAATTGCTAATGTTTTGTCCTTATAATATTAGGAAAAAAAACAAGCCTAAAAAGGCTGTTATTGGGCTAGACACATCAACCCCTTGTTCAACCGAACAGAAAACTGAGACCTAACTAGATTTGTTAGGGAAACCGATACAACCAGCTAAATATCAAATGAAGAATCTATGTTATTGACCCTCCAAGCTCTTTGGATCCTTTTGTTTTCATCTATTTGGTGGCTATCTTGTAGCCATCTGTTGTTTTACATTTCTGTTCTTATTGTAAATCTAGGGTATGCCCCTTATAATCTTTGTATCTTCTTCTTTTAATACATACGTCAACTTACCAAAACAAATATGCTAGAATCAGATTTGTCACCATTAAGAAGTTCCAAATAGACTAGAAAATCTTATATGAATGTAAACTTTATTCTGAAGTTTTCTTTTCTTTTGTAGCAGGGATGAATAAGGAATCCTTGTAAGAAAAGGATTCTGAAATAATTATGAATCCTTACCACACTTGGAAATTATGTTGAATTAGTATATTTCAAAAATAAGCTGCCACATCCTTTTAGGAAAAGAATCCTAGCCAAATATGAAGTTCACAAGTCAAAAGTAAATAACAAAATTCATACAGCCTCTGTTGACCCGTATTGAGATGCATGCTCAAACTCCGATTGACCTAAAATTTTTATCTAAGGTAGGACAATATATCAGGAAACTTCATTTAAACTTTCAACTCGATCCAACGGTTGGATTGAGAATTATTACAATTACCGTAAAACTAGATAGTTGCATATTTTACATCAAAATCCAATTTTGACCTTACCTGGATCGTATCAGATGGTCTCGCGAGTAGCAAGTGAATCTATTTGAAATACAAACGAAACTGACTCTAATAAAAACAGAAACCGAAGATGCAAAATGATGAAACAACACCTAAGTATATTGAATATGATAAAAATAAACTGAAAGAAATGAAAACAACAGAAAGAAACTGAATTTTAAAAGTTGACGCCAAACAGAGTTGTTTACGACAAGTTAAGTTGGAATCTAGAACCTAAAATAAATGATGTCCAATGGATCTGAAATATTATACATAATGTGATATCAATCCAAATAGATGGAATATAATGTTTGAGCAATTTAAAATAAGATTTGATATATTACTGCAAAAATAGTTATGAATCAAACCTGATCATACCTGAAATTGAAAACCAATGCAAACGATATCCAATAAACACAATTATACTATGTGATTAGGACCTAGTAATAAGAGTATCAAATTTGAGCTAATTCCAGTTGATTTGGTCCACTTTTTCCTTATTTAGTTTTATGCAACATAAATAAATAAATGCCTTTTTGAACAAATTTTTTTGTTTTTTTTTTATGATAATGATATACTCTCTTAGGAATAAAACAAAATAACTATTCTTTTTTTGATACCTTGCAAAATCAAGGAGAAGAAGAAATTAGACATTAAGAAATTTTTGCAGAAACAATAAGAAACAAAAATCTGATAAGGATATAACCTAATTAATATAGCCAAGCTCTGATAACTTTATGATCACGTAATCCATATGTCAAGACACCTATCCCTAGAAAGCCAAGTAAATCAGTTTTGATACGAGTGTGACGCAAAAATAACTTGTACCTAGGCACCAGCACTATTGAAAACTGAGACCTCCACCTAACAAATATTGATTTGCGAACGAGAAGTATAAGGATGACGCCACAAAAACAGTTGTTCTTTGATAAGTCATCTTTCAGTTCTTTAGATATTGTTCTTTATACGCCCCAAAGTATAAGGAAGGGAGACTCTCTCACGAACACACACACACACAAAGTGCAACAAGCAAGAAGTTTTATTAATATGAATTATCTAACTTATATATTTGGTTATGCATTTATTTATACTCACTCTAAACTTAAATAATCCCTAATGAACCGTCCTTAGGTGAACTTGTATGAAACCCACTTACAATACTAAGAAGAAAATAATAAAAACAATACAAATCCAAAAATTACTATTCGAAATATGCTAAGTCCCAAATAGACTAGGAAATCCGATATAGAAGTAGAATTTATTCTGAAGTCTTCTTTCCCTTTTTGTAGCTAGGATGAATAAGGAATTCTTGTAAGAAAAGTATTTTGAAATATTTATGAATCCTTGCCACCCATGGAAACTATGTTGCAGCCCATTAAAGACCTTTGGAGAATTAGGAGATTCCTAAAATAAATTGATACATCATTTTAAGAAAAAAAATCCTAGCCAAATAAGAAGTCCACAAGTCAAGTAAATAACAAAATTCATACAGCCTTTGTTGACCTGTATTTCATTGACTTCCTGAACTTCTATTAATGTTCAATTTTAACCCAATGTAGGACAACATATATGTAAAATTTCAACTCGATCCAATGGTTAGATTGAGAATTATGATTGTTACCATAAAACCGAATAGTTGCACATTTTACATAAAAATCTGAATTTAAAATCAACGCATTCAATGCCTCTTCCAATGCCTTTGTATTGGACCAAGTCATTGGACCATTTATAATCTTTGTATCTCCTTCTTTTAATACATACGTCAACTTATAAAAAAAAAAATTGAAGGCTTAAACAAGAGACTAATGAAGTTTCTACTAATCCTATTTGATATTTAAGGTTGAAACATCTTAAAAAGGAAGGGAATGTTACGGTTCAGTGTTCTGATATGATCTAAGCAATGGCAGATTCAAATTTTGGCATAAAATGTTCTACAATCTAGTTTTACGCTATTAAGCGTAACTCCTGATTCAATTGTTGGATCGAGCTGAAACTTTATGATTAGTACTTAAAAGTATATTTTTATCAAAGTTTTATATCAGCATTTTATACTTGAAGTATCTATAACTCCTTAATTAAAACATGTTTTATAATAACAAGTTTGATACTGTAAGATACGTTTAATTTCTGGTAAATATTCATCTAAAATGTAGGTCTATCACATAAATCAAAGGATTGATTAATGAGTTCAACTACTGAAATTGAGAAGGCAAAGAAAGGGTGAAGCTTAGAAAAGAGATGCTAGTTCAGTTCAAACTGGAACACTGTTTATTCATCGAGTTGTATCTGGAGTTATTTGGGTCTACTTTATAAGGATGGAAAGCTAAAACATAACCCTAAAATATTCATGAGGAATGCAAGACTCGATTATGTTGTTTTCATATCAATAGTTCTCAATTTTAGCCTATAAAAGGAGGCATTTGTCACGCATTTATGCATCTTGGTTTCAGATCTAGATCATGTTCTTGCACTCTTTCTTTATATATTTTTTTTGTAATGCTTAAGTTTTGATTTTATTAATCTCTTGTTTATACTTTTCATTTCATTTCCGTTACTTAATTAACTTATATCTTATTTATATTCTCATCTTGTTTATTTATGTTTCTCTTTCATTATGTTTATTTAAGTTTATTATATCAAGGTGAAAATATTACTTTTTTTTTTGGTAAGTTTACACTAATGGTATAATAATAAGTATAGTATAAACTCAACACGGACTTTAATATTTGATACTAACATCTTTTGTATTTTGTTATATTGTTCACTTTTAATACTTTGCTTGTTAAATGGTTAAAATCTAGATTTGTGTTGTATAACACTTGGTGCAAAAAAAACTTGACACTTTCATATCCTAACCATATGGTATAACCCAAACTTATGTTATGAAAAGAACTTGATTTTTTGTTGACATAAGTTATAATCATGAATATTTTTTTTGGTAAGTTGACGTATGTATTAAAAGAAGAAGATACAAAGATTATAAGGGGCATACCCCAGATTTACAATGAGAACAGAAAAGTAAAACAAGAGATGGCTACAAGCTAGCCACTGAACAGAAAACTGAGACCTAATTAGATTCATTAGGGAAACCAATACAACCAGCTAAATATCAAATGAAGAATCTATGTTATTGACCCTCCAAGCTCTTTGGATCCTTTTGTTTTCATCTGTTGGTAGAACGTTCCTCATCAAATCAAGCTTATCACATATGATACATTCGATTTGATCAAAGACCAAATTATGAGTTCTAGAGATTCCTGCAAAGGTCCTTGCATTCCGTTCTTGCCAGATATGATACACTATAGCTGCAAAACTTAGTTTATGAGAAAAATTGACGAAACTTTTTCCATGCCAAGTGACAGTGGCCCATCGAATCCATTCATCCCATCCTTTTATCATTCTTGGAATGTTGCATCTGTCACAAACATCCCACCAAATTGCTTTAGTATAGGAGCATTCAAAGAACAAGTGGTTGTGATCTTCATTGTTGCGGAGACAGAGTGAGCATCTATTGGGACCATGTATACCAAACCGATGAAGTCCATCTTGAGTTGTGAGTTTCTGTTGGACAACCACCCATAGAAGAAACGAATGTCTTGGAACAGCATTCTTGAACCACAAAATGTCATCTCATTCAACCATCGGATGATGAAATCTTAGTTGTTCCCAAGCTACTTTGAGCAACAATCTATGATTTGGTGAATCCAGCCAAACAATCTCATCCTTTTGCCCTATCATAGGATTAGAATTGGAAGGAATAGCTTCTCCAATGGGGTGCCAACCAATAGCTTGAGTGGTAGGAATTTTCCATTCTGAGTTATGAATCAGCATATTCACCTTCGTGTTCTTTTCATACCTGAATCATAGATGAATCTTTCACCGTAAGAATCCATGAGCGGGTTGTGAGGATGCCAATTGTCAAACCATAGAGAGGTTGTCATGCCATCTCCTATGATGTACTTCATCTTCGGCCATGCTAAGGATCTGAGCTTTAGAATCTTTCCCCATGCCTAAGAGCAATTCTCTAGCGTCTTGATTGTCCAGAAATTCCAACCTCGTAACTGATTGGATCTGATCCAAAAAGACCAGATTGCGCCATCTGAGTCATTACATAGGTTCCAAATATGTTTCAACAAAGCAATCTTGTTCCATTTTGCTATCCTTTTTATTCCTATCCCCCCCTCCTTTTTTGGAAGACATACTTGATCCCAAGCCACTTTAGCCCTAGTAGTTCTCATATCTGAACCTGACCAAAGAAAGGATCTCATAATTTGCTCCATATTTTTTATTACTTGCCCAGCAAAGAGGAAGAGAGATGCCCAATAGACCTGGATGGAAAATAAAACTGAATTAATTAGTTGTACTCGTCCTGCATACGAGAGTGTTCTGCAAGTCCAATGTCGAACTTTAGAGGTGATTCGATCCACGAGGCCCTTTCAAGAATTGCATGTTCGGTTGCCAACGTTTAAGCACCAAAGGTCTGTTTGCCATGTGCCATGGGGCTCTTTCCAGCACATTAGTGGCACAATGAACATAATATGGTAATGAAGGCATTACTAAAACTAATGAAGTCGAGTAAATTTCTAAAACTAATGAAGCACAATGAACATAATGTGGTAAAACAACTAAAGAAATCTCCTATCGAGATATCCCTGATGTCTCTTATCTTGAGTTCCAAGCCTCGCCGCAATACCATGCAAAAAGTTCTGAATGAGGCATATATCTATCAAGACATGACCCAATCGACCATAGAGCATTTGGTTGGAAGAATCCAATTGATGAACTATTTGTACTTCACCAAAGACATGCTTGATGCCAAAGGTCACAACAAAACTCTATACATTACAGTAAGATTACAAGATTACACCATCGGTAAGGTATTTGATACAGTTCAGCCTTGTGATACGACCCAATTGATGTTAGATTTGGATTTAGGCGTAAAAAGCGCAACAGTCCAGGTTTACGGCAACAATTATAACTTTTAATCTGACCGTTGGATCGAGTTGAACTTTTATGTGGACTCTCCAGATATGTTGTCCTATTATGGGTTAAAATTTAAGATCAATCAAAGGTCGCAAAGACACCACAATACTGGTAAATAGAGGTTATATGAATTTTGTTATTTACTTCCATTTGACTTGTGGACTCCCTATTTGGTTGCGATTCTTTTCCTACAAGGATGTCGTAGCTGGTTTTGCAATATAATCTTCAAGTGTGCCAAGGATTCATTAATGTTTCAGAATCCTTTTCTTATAAAAATTCCTTATTCATCCTAGCTCCACAAGGAAAGAATGGCTAGTGATATTTAATGATATATTAGTTATTTTTATTATTTTCTTTTTAAATATTTAGGCTTAGTTAAAACTTTGATTTGAGATTTCTTTTTAACTATTAGTTATTTTCTTGTTCGGATTAGGTTATGGGCTTTTCATTTTAGGGTTTTGCGTCAGTTTTGAGTGGACCTATGATACGATCTAGACAAGGTCAAATTCAGATTTTGATGTAAAATGTGCAATTATCTAGTTTTACGTAAACAATCATAATTCTCAATCCGACTGTTGGATTAAGCTGAAATGTTATGTGGAGTCTCCTGACATCTTGTTTTACATTGGGTTAAAATTTTAGGTCAATCGGAGTTCAAGAAGGAATCTCAATACGGGTCAACAGAGGCTGTATCAATTTTGTTATTTACTTCCTTTTGACTTGTGGACTTCCTATTTGACTAGGATTCTTTTTCTAAAAGGATGTGGCATCTTATTTTGAAAATATACTAATTCTACAAGGATGTTTAAAAGGCTGCAACATAGTTTCTAAGTGTGGCAAAGATTCATAATTATTTTATAATCCTTTTCTTATAATGATTCCTTATTGATCCCAGCTACAAAAGGAAAAAAGACGTTAGAATACATTCTACCTTCATATCAGATTTCCTAGTCTATTTGGGACTTCTTAATTCTGACAAATCTGATTCTAGCATATTAAGGATGGTAATTTTTGGATTTTTATTATTTTCTTCTTATTCTTTGGGTTATTATTACTTATTTGGGTCAATTATAAGTGGGCTACATATATCTCCACCTAAGGGGGGTCCATTATGGTTTCTTTAAGTCTAGAGTCACTATAAATAGAGGTATAACCAAACATGTAAGGGAGACAATTCAAATTAATAAAACTTCTTGTTTGCCGCACTTTATGTGTGTGTTGGTGAGATAATCTCTCTTCCATGGTTCTCTAAAGAATCAAAAAATGACTTATCGAAGAACAACTATGTTTGTGGCATCATCCTTATACTTTTCATTCACAAATCAATATTCGTTGGGTGGGGGTTTTTCCGTTTCCAATAGTGCTGGTGCTTAGGAGATTTTTGGTAAGTTGACGAAATAGGTCTGATAGTTATCTTTGTGTCACACTCCTATCAAACCTGATTTACTTGGCTTTTCATGAATTGGTGTCTTTGCGTGTGAGTTGTGTGACCATATGATCACGAGGTTCGCATCACTGCTTCTATAAAGTGTTGGAGAAAAGTGTTAGCACCAAGAGGCTATTGAAGTCGCTACTAATCCTATTCAATATTGGAGGGTGAATCTTCCTGAAGAGAGAGGGAATGATATAGTTCAGCCTGGTGATACGACCCAATTAATGTCAAATTCGGATTTAGCCATAAAAAGCACAACAGTCTAGGTTTACGGCAATAGTTATAAATCTTAATCCGACCGTTGGATGGAGTTAAACTTTTATGTGGACTCTCCAGATATGTTGTCCTACTATGGGTTAAAATTCCAGATCAATCGGAGTACGAGAAGGCACCACAATTCTGGTAAACAGAGGCTGTACGAATTTTATTATTTACTTCCATTTGACTTGTGGACTTCTTATTTGGTTGGGATTCTTTTCCTACAAGGATGTGGCAGCTGGTTTTAGAAATTTTCTAGTTCTACAAGGATCTTTAATGAGCTGCAATATAATCTCCAAGTATGGTAAGGATTCATTAATGTTTCAGAATCCTTTTCTTATAAGGATTCCTTCTTCATCCTAGCTACACAAGGAAAGAACGGCTAGTGGTATTTATTGACATATTAGTTATTTTTATTTTTATTTTTTTTAATATTAGGGCTTAATTAAGACTTTGCTTTGAGCTAGGATCCAAGGCTTGTTTTGATCAAGTAATGGGCTTTTCAGTTTATGGTTTTGGGTCAGTTTTGAGTGGACCTCATATAAGTCCACATAAGAAGTCCATTAGGACTAATTTTTCAAGAACTATTTAAACTCATGTAAGCCATAATAATTACTTTTGAATTTTTTAGTTTTAACATGTGAGATCACTTCTTGCATTCTTAAGTTCTTGAAGGAACGGAATCTGACTTATCAAAGATTAACTGGCTTCATGGCATCATTCTACTCAATCCAATAGTGTTAGAGCCTTGGGGTAGGTTTTCATTGTGCCACACATCTATCAAACCTATTATAGCTTTTCAGGATCAGATTCTAATCTTAATTGTGGGTTGCGTGACCACTTGATTACGAGGTTCGTATCAGTATTGGCGGACAATGGTGCACAGTTGTTAAGGTATTAGTGGATAATGACTCAACTTTGAATATACTGCCAAAACATGTGATGAACAAAATGTCGGTTGATCCAAATCACATGTTGCTATTATTACAACAAGGGCATATGACAAGTCTCCAAGATAGGTGGTAAGGACCATTGAAATAGATTTGTTCATCAACCCATTCACTCATCACACAACATGTTACTAGGAAGGCCTTGGATACACCTTGATGGCACTGTAACTTCCTCCTAGCACCAATGTCTGAAGTAAATTGTTCATAGAACGTTGGTGATAGTCAGGGCTGAAGAAACACTAGCAATCATACATAACGTGGTGATGCCTTACATAGAGGCTGAAGGGAGCAAGGATTGAAATCTTTATGCCTTTGAAATTGTTGGCATAGACTGGGTTCCATAAAAATCGATGCTAAAAAAGCTAGTCATTTCTACAGCTGCAAGGATGGCAACTAGGTATTTATTGAAACACAAGTTTCCTTTCTAGTACAACCCTATCATCAAAAATGATAAGCTTGATAAGATGGAAAGCTACAAATCAACGATTTAGGCTTGGCTTTAACCCCAATAATAAAGATTACAAAACTAACAATATCAGGTGAGAGAAGAGACTAGCTAGACTAGAAAAGAGAGCTAAGAGAAGAAAAGATTACCATTCCCGCAATCCATGTAACATTCCCTAAAGCTGTCTATATTACTCACTCGAAATACACAACGGATGTCACTACCGAAGGTCTCGATGCTATGTGCACTAACAGATTGAAGCTAGATGGTGGTGAAGCCAAAAGCTGCAATAAAATGGGAGAAGATGAAGAATTGCTACCCCAACTAACTTTTCATACCATAGGAAAGATGCCTGCAATTGCCTCTATATAAAAGCTGGCAAATGGCAAAAGATTCTAGAATTGGGTGACTCAAGAAGCACTAATAAATAATCTTTAAATAAATGGCAATGTTTTGTGTTTTGTTGTGTTTTTATTAGTTTAGTAGTTTATTTTACCAAGTTGGTGATATAAGTTTAAGATGCCTACAAATTGGCTTCACTTTGTTATAGAGTTTTTCCTTTTACCAATGAGATCATACCTTTTTTACATTTTTCTTTTTTTTTTTGGTAAGTTGACTTATGTATTAAAAGAAAACAATACAAAGATTATAAAGGGCATACCCTAGATTTACAATGAGAATAGAAACATAAAACAACAAATAGCTATAGGCTAGCCACCGAACAGAAAACTAAGACCTAACTAGATTCGTTAGGGAAAACAATACAACCAGCTAAATATCAAATGAAGAATCTATGTTATTGACCCTCCAAGCTCTTTGGATTCTTTTGTTTACAACTGTTGGTAGAACGTTCCTCATCAAATCAAGCTTATCATGGATGATACATTCGATTTGATCGAAGACCAAATTTCGAGTTTTGGATGATACTTAAAATTTGATTTTTTACATTTTTCTTTTTATTTATTTACCTGCTTTTCTTCTTTTTTATTTTATTCTTGCAAACAAACATGCACATAAACCTTTTGCTTTCAAGAAATTCGAAAGCAGATCATCTAGGTAATCACTAGCACATAACACTCAAAGTGAAGGATCAAGTTTTGATGAGTAGTTACATCTAGGTTAGTGGAACAGTTAGAAAGATTTGAGATTCATCAAGAGATGAGCTAGAAATAGTCAATGTCAGTACAAGTGAGGATAAAAAAGAGTTAAAAATAGGGACTCCGATCACTTCTAGTGAAAGAGAGGTGATGACAACCTCGTGATCACGTGGTTTATATCATTGGGTATTAGAACTTGGCACTATGATGTGCATCATGGGAATGATAATCCATCTCGTAAAGCTAAATCTAATATGCAAGAGGATTCAAATGGTCTAATGACAAGATTGACAGCGAAACAACTATAAAGGGCCTCGACGAGTCAATGTTTCTGTTCTCATTGTAAATCTGGGGTATGCCCCTTATAATCTTTGTATCGTTTTCTTTTAATACATACGTCAACTTACCAAAAAAAAAGGAGTTAAAAATTAGAAATCAGTTTGAAATTGGTTAAAGGGTGCTTATTTGCCTACAATTGGAACTTGGAGATGGAAAGAGCTCTTAACGGTTCTTTTGATACTGGGCTACTTGAAGTTGGATTGATAATGCAAATAAGTTAAGGAATTGATGTTGTTTAGGGTCAGAATTGATACGATCCAAGCAATGTCAAATTTGAATTTTGATGTAAAATGTGCAACTATCCAGTTTTACAGCAATAGTCATAATTCTCAATCCGACCGTTGGATCGAGCTGAAATTTTATGTGGTGTCTCCTGACATATTTTATTACCTTGGGTTAAAATTTCAGATCAATCGGAGTTCGGGAAGGTATTTCAATACGGGTCAACAGAGGCTGTACGAATTTTGTTATTTACTTCCTTTTGACTTGTGGACTTCCTATTTGGCTAGGATTCTTTTCCTAAAGGGATGTGGCAGCTTATTTTGGAAATATACTAATTCTACAAGGATGTTTAATGGGCTGCAACATAGTTTCCAAGTGTGGCAAGGATTCATAATTATTTCAGAATCCTTTTCTTACAAGGATTCCTTATTCATCCGAGCTACAAAAGGAAAGAAGACTTTAGAATGCATTCTACCTTCAGATCAGATTTCCTAGTCTATTTGGGACTTCTTAATGGTGACAAATCTGATTCTAGCATATTTAAGATAGTAATTTTTGGATTTTTATATTTTTATTATTTTCTTCTTAGTCTTTGGGTTATTATTACTCATTTGGGTCAATTGTAAGTGGGTTACATATAAGTCCACCTAAGGGGGGGTCCATTAGGGTTTCTTTAAGTCTAGAATCACTATAAATAGAGGCATAACCAAACATGTAGGGAAGACTATTCAGATTAATAAAACTTCTTGTTTGCTGCATTTTGTGTGTGTGTATTGGTGAGATAATCTCCCTTCCCTGGTTCTCTAATGAACTAAAAAACAACTTATCGAAGAACAACTGTCTTCGTGGTGTCATCCTTATACTTCTCGTTCGCGAATCAATATTCGTTGGGTGGGGGTTTTCCGTTTCCAATAGTACTGGTGCCTAGGTATAATTTATCTTTGTGTCACACTCCTATCAAACCTGATTTACTTGGCTTTTCCAGGAATTGGCGTCTTTGCGTGTGGGTTGCGTGACCATGTGATCACGAGGTTCGCATCAAGAATAGTAGATGAATTTAAACCTTAATTTTAAGTCACCCATTACATGTGAAAACAAGACTAATCTAGGTGGATTTCAAGTTCAAAATGTGATTTTTCCAGATTGTCCAACAATGATTGCATTGGACTTTTATGCAAGAAGTTGTAGCCATTTTAAATTTGGTCTGTTTATGTTTCAATTAAAGTCAGAAAATGTGTGCTAGTTTAATTTCTTTAGTTACTAATTGAAAATTTCTCAAAATTTATATTCTTTTTATTTGGGTTGATATCGCACTATATCTGAAATTCTAGCTCAATTGGATATCATTCACTTAAGGTTCCAAATTGAGACTTAGCTCGTCATAAACGAGTCTGTTTTGAGTCAATTTTTGAAATTCACTTTCTTTCTATTGTTTTTGTTTCTTATAGCATATTTATATTTTGGAAAACCGGTGCCTGACAAAGTTTTATATATGAGGCAAGAAGCAATAAAAACCAAAAAACAAGCAAAACAAAACCGCAATGATAGTCTCATGAGTAGCAAGCAAGTCTATCCAAAATATAAACGAAATTGAAAACTCAAAAAATAATGAAACAACACCTAAATATATTGGATATGATGAAAATAAACTACAAGAAATGAAAACAATAGAAAGAAAGCGAATTTCAAAAGTTGACACAAAACAGAATCGTTTATGATGAGTTAAGTCTGAATCAGAAACCTAAAGTAAATGATGTCTAATTGAGCTAAAATTTCAAATATGGCTCGATATAAACCCAGATAAACAAAATATAAATTTTTATTAATTTATGACAAGGTTTGATATACTGAAATAAAAAGATTATGAATCAGACTTGATTCGACCTGAATTTGAAACCCAAAGAAAACAATATCCAATTGCCCCAAAATCAATATGTGGTGCGATATCCAATAGATGAAAACAAAAGGATCTAAAGAGTTTAGAGGGTCAATAACATAGATTCTTCATTTGATATTTAGCTGGTTGTGTTGGTTTCTCTAACGAATCTAGTTAGGTCTCAGTTGTCTGTTCGGTGGCTAGCTTGTAGCCATCTGTTGTTTTATGTTTCTGTTCTCATTGTAAATCTGGGGTATGCCCCTTATAATCTTTGTATCTTCTTCTTTTAATATATACGTCAACTTACCAAAAAAAATATATGTGATGCAATTAGGACCCCTGTAATCAAATTATCAAATTTTAACTAATTCTGAGTTGATTTGATCAAATTTTCCCTTATCTAGTTTTCTGCAATAGAAACCAATAAATGTCTTTCTAAATGACCTTTTTCTTTCTTTTCTTTTGTTTTTTTTTAATGCAACTGATAGATTTTGGACAGAAATTAAATAAAATAACTTTTTTTTAATATGCTATAAGATAAAGGAGAAGAAAAAAAATGGACACTAATGAAGTTTATGTGGAAACAACAAGAAACAAAAACTTTCAAAAGGATATAACCTAATTAATAGAGCCAATCTCTGATATCAAATGATGCGAACCTCGTGATCACTTAGTCATGCAATTCACACGCATATAATGCATGTAGTTTTTTTTTTTTATGATCGATGGGCAACCTTCTGCTTATGTAATGGGTATGCACCTTTTTGTCACATTTCTTATCAGGGTTAGTATTGCTTAAATTGATTTGGTGGGCTTACCCCTTGTGTATAAGAGATAGTTTTGCAAAAGATGGGTCAAAGCCCTTTTCATTCATAATATCAACTGATACATCCTAACAAATGAGAAAATACACAAGAAAATAAAAATACATCAATCATCCCCCTCTTTTGTATCGCTAGATAATGGTAAGAAAACAAGACCTCGATGTTTAATTTTTCTTAAGAAGGCATCCATCTTGGCCAAACTATGTTAACGAAGGATGTCCCTTCCCACACTTCGGGCGTTGGCTCTGATAATGTGTGTATGAATGGCAACTTCATCCATTTGCTTATCCATTTTGGTCACCATCTATAAGCAACAAGTTGCTCTGGTTCAAAGTATTGTTGTTCGTGTTGATCTGGTTTTTGTGTTTTTCTGAAACCTCAAACATTTTGGTCAACTGATTCATCCTATCGTGCTCTTTATCAAGCTTCACCGTCAGAAATTTAATTTCATCTTTCTTAGTTATCAGATCTGCCTTGATAGTGATGTGAATCTCATGATCACGTGGTCATATAACCCACATACAAGGACACCAATTCCCGGAAAGCCAGTAAATCAGGTTTGATAGGAGTGTGACATAAAGATAACTTGTACCTAGGCATCAACACTATTTGAAACGAAAAACTCCCACCCAATGAATATTGATTCATAAACAAGAAGTATAAGGATGACACCACAAAGACAATTATTAAAGCCAAAGACAATTATTCATGATTTTTAGTTTTGAAATACTTGGCCTTATGCACAAAAAAATATTTTTTATGAAAACTAGGTATTTTAATACCCGATTTGTAGTGTTATGGTGTATCTAATTAGAATGGGCCAGCTCTGGCCCAACATGAAATGTAGTAGGCCGACACCGGCCTAAACTAAAATGGGTCAGAACTGGCCCAACACCCAAAATGGGCCATGGTTGACCTATTTTGTTATAATTGGTTGCAGAACGTGAATTCATCTTCTGCATGCTAATGATCGAGGAAGGGAAAAAACAAGATGAAGTAGAGAAGGAAAGAAACTTACCAAGTGAAAAGAGGCATGGCTGTGGTCTTTGGCGGTGGCTCACGACGGTAGAGACGATGGCTGGACCAGCGGTGCTACTTTTGCTCCGCTGTCTCTCCTATCTCTCAGTTTTCTTTACTTCTTCTTTCTTCTTTGGTTATCTCCCCCTCTATCCCTATCTCTCTATTTTCTTTCTTTATTTCTTGGTTTTCTTCTCTCACTTTTTTGCTTTGTTTTTCCTCTCTCTCTTTTCCTTCCTCTATTTTCTTCTTTTTTCCTCTTCTTCTATTTTTTTCCTCTTTTTTTCATGCCTGTGTCTCCTTTCTCCCCCGTATTAGAAGGGGGACAGGAGACCCTCACCCCTGCCTAATCAATGACGTAGGGTGGACAGGGCGGCCCTTGTTCGGCTACCCCTCCACCACGCTAGGACACCTCTCCTCCCCTAATGTTAACAAGCGAAAAGTTGTGCAGGTTAAGGGGCCCTTGGTCGGCGTCTTTTTAGGTCATTTGGGGAAGAGAAAGGTGGTGAGAATAAGGAAAAAAAAGATCTTCTTCCCCTGCTTCGCTTGTTTAGGGGAAGAAGAAGGCCCACAGTGCCTTCGAAACGACAATGTTTCGGCCTATTATTTTTTAATGAATAGTGCATGAAATACCACTTTGGGCAAAATACAGTTTTCATTTCAATAAAACTGGCACCAAACTAATGTAAAAGTACAAATAAGTCAATAATTTTTTATTCCTCAATTGTAATTTTGATTTTAAAAATCAATTCAATTAGATCCCTGTCAAATTTAATCGTTGGTCTTGAAGTTTGCCGCTTTTTTCAAATTAGTCATTGGTCTCGAATTAGTGCAATTTGACCCCCAATTGAACAATAAACTTTTAATTTCTGTAATTTAGCCCCTGATCTTATTTTAATTACAGCCCCTCGATATACATTCCTTCCAGTTTGGTCCTTGGTTTGGGATTTCTTCGATTAAGTCCCTAATTGGTCATCTTTAATATTTATGCAATTAAGCAACCCACACGCAAAGACGCCAATTCCTGAAAAGCCAAGTAAATCAAGTTTGATAGGAGTGTGACACAAAGATAACTTGTACCTAGACACCAACACTATTGAAAACGGAAACCCCTACCCAACGAATATTGATTTGGGAACGAGAAGTATAAGGATGACGCCTGATTAGTACTTAAAAGTGCATTTTTATCATGGTTTTATATCATCATTTTGCACTTGAAGTATCAATAACTCATTAACTAAAATATGTTTTATAATAATGTATCTAATAATATAAGATACCTATAATTTGTGGTAAATGTCTATTTTTAATGCAGGCCTATCACATAAATGAAAGGATTGATTGATGACTTTAAGAACTTAAATTGCGAAGGCAAAGAGATGGCCAAACTTAGAAAAGAGATGTCGGTGCGATCCAAACCGGAACACTATTTGGTAATTGGGTCATATCTGGAGCTACAGATCTCAGCTTTAGGTCCAATTTATATGGATGGAAAGGTAAGACATAGACCTACAACTTTCATATGGATCCCAAGATCTAAAAAGGCCATTATCAAGTCCAAATTGTAGCAACAACAAAGAAGCCCGAATCTGTCTTCCAGCCCGAGCACTGTTCGGTATTTTGGCCATATCTGGAGTTCTAGAAGTCCAAATGAGCTGAATGTTTTACACAAGAAAGCTGAGACAATTGCCTCCAACTTTCATGTTTATAACTGGCTCCAATTTGGACGTTATCAATGACGTTTTGGGCAGACAAGAGAAGATAAGGATTGTCACCAAGTCAAAAGTTGGCCACCCACTTATCAATTAGTCATCAAATCAATAGTTCCCAATTTTGGCCTATAAAAGGAGGCATTTGCCATGCATTTAGGCATCTTGGTTTCCAGATCAAGATCATGCTCTTCCTATCTCTCTTTGTATTTTTTGTAATGTTTATGCTTTGCTTTCATTAATATTAAGTTTATGCCTTTCATTTCCATTCCTTTACTTAGTTAACTTTTATGTTCTTATTTTGTTTATCTATTTTGCTTTCTTTCATTATGTCTAGCTAAGTTAGTTATGTCAAGGTGAAAAGGTTACACTAATGGTGTAAGAATAAGTATAATGTAAACTTAATATGGACTTTAATGTTTGATACTAACATGTTTTATATTTGTTATCTTGTTCACTCTTTAATACTTTGCTTGTTAAATGACTAATCTTGATTTATGTTGTATAACACTTGGTACAACAAATGCTTGGCACTTTCATAGCCCATAATGTATGGTATAACCGACACCTGAGCTATGAAAGGAACTTGATTTGTTGTTAACATAAGTTATAATCATGAATGCTTGACGAGATTTACAAGTATTAGCATTAATTGAATAAGATGACTAATGTAATCATGTTAACAATATATAATCTGATTGGAACCTCCTTTATGTGTGGTTTCCAATTCAATAATAAGAGTTTATACTATACTTGTTTGATATACCATTAGTGGAACCTCTAACCTTGACATTTGTTATTATTATTGCTTAATCCTTACATTAATATTTGATCTCCAAGTGAATTGGGCTCTTCTTGGACCTGAATTAAAGGTTGTCCTTCATGCTCCTAAAATGTCTGAAGCCCCTCTAGGTCCATTTTGTTCCATATGTTCTGAACAAGCCCATTTAATGCTTCTTTAAGCTTCTTAGCCCTACCTCCTGTGATTGGCCCAATTGGCACCTCCAATGGGTTGTTGGCATGATTACCCTTGGTGTTAGGCTAATCCGCATCAAAAAGACAATAAACAATCTGTAAGAGAATATGTCCCAAGGTGGCAGAGGGTAAGAGGAAAGTAGGAGCTGTGAACTCTAAATCTGCAGATAACAAGCAGAATCAGTTTCAATGGTAGGTAGTTGCTAAATGAAATAAGGGTTCAGTGAGTGGTGAGAATGGTCCTTTGGCATTTAAAGTGAGTAATTGTAATGAGAATGGTTGTTCGACATCTGGTATACAAATGTCTAATTGTCATATGAATGAGAAGGCTGCCTAAGTGGTGCGCAATGCTGATTGTTATGAAGATGAAAATCCTACCTCTCCTCTTATTTTGAAGAATGTGCGCAATGCTGATTGTTATGAAGATGAAAATCCTACCTCTCCTCTTATTTTGAAGAATGTGCGCAATGCTGATTGTTATGAAGATGAAAATCCTACCTCTCCTCTTATTTTGAAGAATGTGCGCAATGCTGATTGTTATGAAGATGAAAATCCTACCTCTCCTCTTGTTTTGAAGAGTTCACGAGGAGACATGAAGCAGGAGCAAGGGGGTACAAGTACTGCTTTAGATGAAAGTTTAGTCATCTCCAATACATCTGATTGTGCGACCGTGATCCAGGTTCTTTCCATTAATAGTCATGAGCTGAATGTAGATATTGACACAATGGGAGGTGATACAGATGAGGAACGAACCGATAAGGAGTTGACGTCACCAATCGTGACAAGTCCACAAACTCTGAATTCCACTAAAAAGGAAACTATTAATTAGTTAGCTATTAAGGCTAGAGACTATCTAGAGGAAAAGAAAAAGGGTTCAAAAGCCTCTTCAAAGAAGAATAAGAAATCTTTCTCCTCGCCTGGGGGCACGTTGAGGTAATCTTCGTGTTGCTGTTTGTACTCCTTCTATTTTCCTATGATTATTGGATGTTGGAATGTCAGAGGTTTGAATGATCCCATAAAGCATTTAGCATTGCGTCAGCTCTTTTTGGTTTGGTTGACACTCGGGTTAGAGACAAAAATAAAGATAATGTTTCTCAACTTCTTTTGCGTAATTGGTCCTTCTTGTATAATCTCGAGGAGATGAAGGAGCTTCAAAAGCAAGTTAATGAGCTGATGGAAAAGGGCTACATTCGTGAGAGTACGAGCCCGTGTGCTGTACCCGTGCCACTTATGTGCTTAAGGATGGAACATGGAGAATGTGTGTTGATTGTTGAGCCATCAACAACATAACGGTAAAGTATAGACACCCCATTCCTAGGCTTGATGACATGTTGGATGAGTTACATGGATCTTGTATTTTCTCTAAAATCGACTTGAAAAGTGGGTACCATCAAATTAGAATGAAAGAAGGTGATGAGTGGAAAACAGCATTTAAGAGTAAGCATGGTTTGCATGAATGGTTAGTAATGCTATTTGGAGTTACAAATACAGCTAGTACATTTATGTGTTTAATGAATCATGTGTTTCCTAAAGTTGCTAATCCTACGAGGTTGACAGATTTTCGTCCTATATCTTGCTGCAATATAATGTACAAATGCATCTTTAAGATTCTAGCTAGGAGAATCAAAGCTATTTTGCCATCCTTAGTCGGTGATGCGAACCTCGTGATCACATGGTCACGCAACCCACACGCAAAGATGCCAATTCCCGGAAAGCCAAGTAAATCAGGTTTGATAGGAGTGTGACACAAAGATAACTTGTACCTAGGCACCAGCACTATTGAAAACAGAAACCCCCACCCAATGAATATTGATTCGCGAACGAAAAGTATAAGGATGACGCCACGAAGACAGTTGTTCTTTGATAAGTCGTTTTCAGTTCTTTAGAGAACCAAGGAAGGGAGATTATCCCACCAACACACAATAAGTGCAGCAAAGAAGTTTTATTAATCTGAAAATTGCGTAACCTTTACATGTTTGGGTTATGCCTTTATTTATACTGAATTTGAACTTAAAGAAACCCTAATGGACCTCCCTTAGGTGGACTTATATGTAGCCCACTTACAATTGACCCAAATAAGTAATAATAACCCAAAAACTAAGAAGAAAATACTAAAAATACTAAAAATCCGAAAATACCATCCTAAATAAGCTAGAATCAGATTTGTCACCCTTAAGAAGTCCTAAACAAAATTGGAAAAATCTGATTTGGAAAATTTGTGTTGCTGCCCCCTTTGATGTCCTTGATTAGCTTGGAATTCCTTGTTTAACTTGGACAAATAAGAAAACAAATTTCCTCCTTTGTTGCTGATTTAATTACTTTCCTTCCTAAGTGAGGAAAAGCATTAAATAGTCCTCCCCTCTTTAGGAATAAGATTTGGCCAACTTCCTTACTTAGTTAGGAGAATAAATTGCTGACTCTTTATCCTTGTAGTATTAGAAAAGACAAGCCTACCAAGGCTGGTATTGGGCCGGACACATCAACCCCTTGTTCCACATCAATTGGGCTCTTCTTGGACCTGAACTAAATGAATTAAAGGTTGTCCTTCATGCTCCTTAAATGTCCCAAGCCCCTCTAGGTCTATTTTGTTCCGAACAAGCCCATTCAATGCTTCTTTAAGCTTCTTAGCCCTAGCTCTTGTGATTGGCCCAATTGGCGCCTCCAATGGGTTGTTGGCATGATTACGCTTGGTGTTAGGCTGATCCGCATCAAAATGGGTGCCTAATTATGAAGGTCTCTATGCAGTAAAAAAGGCATTCTCTAGATGAGCATTGATATTGACAGGAATGGTGGAGAACATTTAAGTAGGCTAGTGAACTCCAATTTTGTAAAGAAATATTTTCCATGATTGTATAAGTTCTCATAAATCAATAAAAGTTTTGACCAAGAAATTCACTTTGCATATCTTTTCTCTCACATAAATGTTTGTTGATACCAAAGAATCAACAAATACACCAATGGAGTCTTGCATGATCATATAGACTCAATTTATTGTTTATATCAAAATCTTTTCTTTTAGTGGAATTTTTGAAAAATTGATTTGACATTTTGATTTCAAAAATAATTTGATGTTTATTTAAAGGACAATGTTTGTTACATTCTACTTGTAGAATGACAAGTGAATCAAGCAACTTCATCATTAAGGTAATTAAATTATAAATGAAAGAATATTAGAAAAAAATGAATAAACACCTTTAACCTGTGACTCTTGAAACATGTGTTTTAAATGTATGAATAATGGTATGTATTGAACTTATTGCTCATAACTCATGAAATGCATCTTTTTGCGAAGACTAAACCATCATAAGAGGATGAGGTCAAAGTTTATTAATCTTAACTACTTGCACTTGAAATGAGGAAAGGCCATGATGTGAACCTCGTAATCACGTGGTCACGTAACCCACAATCAAGATTGACATCTGATCCTAGAAAGTCGAAATAGGTCTGATAGGAGACACAATGAAAACCTGCCCCAAGGCACCTACACTATTGGATTGAGTAGAATGATGCCACGGTCCAATTGGGATCACGCAACCCACAATCAAGATTGACATTTGATCCTGGAAAGCCGAAATAGGTCTGATAGGAGACACAATGAAAACCTGCCCCAAGGCACCTACACTATTGGATTGAGTGGAATGATGCCACGGTCCAATCGTGGATCACGCAACCCACAATCAAGATTGACATTTGATCCTGGAAAGCCGAAATAGGTCTGATAGGAGACACAATGAAAACCTGCCCCAAGGCACCTACACTATTGGATTAAGTAGAATGATGCCACGGTCCAATCGTGGATCACGACTCCTGCCCACGATCTCGATTGTGGATTGAATAACAATCCTATAAAGGCAGGACTAATTGAGGAACAAGTAGCTTGATCGCTATAAAAGGGAGAGCAGAATAGGGGAGTTGGGGGGAGAAAAAAATGGAAGAAGAACAAAAACCTAGAAAACTAAAGAAGAGACAGAGGAAAAAAACCCAGAAATCCAGAGCAAAACGCACAGAAAAAAATTCATAAACACAAAGGCCTACCATTGCTTTCATCTCTGCAGACATCCCTGCAGAAAAAAGAGAGTAGAAAACACTTAAAAGCATCATGGAAAGCCGACACTTTCATCATCTCAAAAGCTGCTAGAATAAAGCACACAAGCACAGAATCAAAAGAAAACAAAAGGAAAGGAGACGAGAGATACCACCGAGCTGCAACCATCTGTGCTGTTCTAGAAGCAAAATCTACTTGAAGATGAAAGCAGACCATGGACACGGGACAAAAAAGGAAAGCAAAAGGAAAGGTCACAGGCAAACGAGAGGCACCATTGTGTTGCAAAAATCTTCATTGTCTTTAGAAGTAGGCACGCCCCTTCTTCAATCTTGTTTTGCATTCTTTGAATTTAGTGTTGCAAGAACACTGTGCAAAGGTAATTTAATTACCTTCACACTGTTCATCACGCATGAAATGATGTGAACCTCATGATCACGTGGTCACGTAACCCACATGCAAAGACGTCAATTCCCGGAAAGTAAGTAAATCAGGTTTGATAGGAGTGTGATATAGAAATAACTTATGCCTAGGCATCAGCGCTATTGGAAACGAAAAACCCCCACCCAACGAATATTCATTCATGAAGGAGAAGTATAAGAATGACACCACGAAGCTAATCGTTCTTCGATAAGTTGTTTTTCAGCTCTTTAGAGAACCATGGAAGGGAGATTATCTCACCAACACACACACAAGTGCGGCAAATAAGAAGTTTCATAAATCTGAATTGTCTAACCTTACATGTTTAGTTATGCCTATATTTATAGTGACTCTAGACTTAAAGAAACCCTAATGGACCCCCTTCAGGTGGACTTATATGAAGCCCACTTATAATTGACCCAAATAAGTAATAATAACCCAAAGACTAAGAAGAAAATAATAAAAACAATAAAAGTCTGAAAAATACCATCATAAATATGCTTGAATCATATTTGTCACCATTAAGAAGGCTTGGGATTAGAAAATCTGATCTGAAGATAGATTTTATTTTAAAGTCTTCTTTTCTTTTGTAGTAGGGATAAATAAGGAATTCTTGTAAGAAAAGGATTTTGAAATAATTATGAATCTTTGCTACTTGGAAACAATGTTACAGCCCATTAAAGATCTTTATAGAATTAGTATATTTTCAAATTATGATGCCACATCCTTTTAGGAAAAGAATCCTAGCCAAATAGGAAGTCCACAAGTCAAAAGGAAGTAAATAACAAAATTTATACAGCCTCTGTTGACCCATATTGAGATGTCTATCCAAACAACGATTGACTTAAAATTTTAACCCAAGGTAGGATAATATGTTCAGAGTCTCCATATAAGATTTCAACACGATCCAAGAGTCGGATTAAGAATTATGATTGTTGCTGTAGAACTGGGATAGTTGCACATTTTACATCAAAATCTGAATTTGACCTTACCTGGATCGTAAATCACTTCATGTGTGCTTTCTTTGATTTTTGCCCAGTTGGATCACTGCCTAGGGCTACCTGGGTGTAGCCCAAAAATATAAATACAAAAAAATAATAAAACAATGTGTATGTATAAAAAAATAGAAATATGAATTTATTTTTCTATTCATTTACGCCAAAGTCAGAATAAAAATACTAATTCAAATTTATTTAATTGTATTTTATTTAATTACATGAAAATAAAAATGTGCATGCAAAAAAATAAATTGAAATAAAATAAAATAAATTTATTTATTCATTAACACTAGCGTTAGGGATAAAAAATTATTGATGTAAATTCATTTTATTTTATTGAATTTTACTTGTATTTAGCTACATAAAAAATAAAAAATTTGTGTATGCGAAAAAATAAATTTATTTTATTTGTTTATTCACTAACATCAGAGTCAGGGATATAAAAAATATTGATTTGAATTTATTTGATTTCATAGCTACATAATATTTACCAATGCTAGAGTTAAAAGTATCCGTAGTTGAATATTCACTGCTGCCAAAGTCAGGAATATTAAACACAAATCATCATAATATAAATCAACAAAATGTTAGTAATTTATGACAAAAAAAATCAGCAATACAGCTTGCCTCTAACAGGACGCTTAAGGAGTGATAATATCTTTCCTTTTGCATAACCAGTTTCGTGCTATAGAATCTTTGTTGACCAATTAGGGTTCGTAGTGACCATAATATTAGGTGGCGATTCCTTAAACAAGATCATTTACCATCAAAGAATAGGATACTAGAAATCCATTTTTTTTCCATTAATGTTTTAAGGCCGCCACGATGTTAGGTGCAACAACGGGTACAGGGACAGCAGATAATACTAATTCAAATTTATTTAATTGTATTTTATTTAATTACATAAAAATAAAAATGTGCATGCAAAAAAATAAATTGAAATAAAATAAAATAAATTTATTTATTCATTAACACTAGCGTTAGGGATAAAAAATTATTGATGTAAATTCATTTTATTTTATTGAATTTTACTTGTATTTAGCTACATAAAAAATAAAAAATTTGTGTATGCGTAAAAATAAATTTATTTTATTTGTTTATTCACTAACATCAGAGTCAGGGATATAAAAAATATTGATTTGAATTTATTTGATTTCATAGCTACATAATATTTACCAATGCTAGAGTTAAAAGTATCCGTAGTTGAATATTCACTGCTGCCAAAGTCAGGAATATTAAACACAAATCATCATAATATAAATCAACAAAATGTTAGTAATTTATGACAAAAAAAATCAGCAATACAGCTTGCCTCTAACAGGACGCTTAAGGAGTGATAATATCTTTCCTTTTGCATAACCAGTTTCTTGCTATAGAATCTTTGTTGACCAATTAGGGTTCGTAGTGACCATAATATTAGGTGGCGATTCCTTAAACAAGATCATTTACCATCAAAGAATAGGATACTAGAAATCCATTTTTTTTCCATTAATGTTTTAAGGCCGCCACGATGTTAGGTGCAACAACGGGTACAGGGACAGCAGAGGGCTATATGGCTGGAGCTGTAATCTGTTCAAATTTATCAAGAGGAAAAAGATTTTTATGATACCGGACAGGACGAGTAAGATAAATACATTTGGATGATAAATCAAGATATCGATGACCTAAATGAGAGGTACTATATCCGAGAAAAACATAAGGGGATGAACAAAAATCAAACTTATGAGCATTGTAGGTGAGTATAGTGTTAGTGCTACCTTTAATGTTTCTGATCTTACTCTGTTTGATGTAGGTGATGATTCGAGGTCGAATCCTTTTGAAGAGAGAGGGGATGATGCGGATCAGCCTAACACCAAGCATAATCATGCCAACAACCCATTGGAGGTGCCAATTGGGCCAATCACAAGAGCTAGGGCTAAGAAGCTTAAAGAAGCATTGAATGGGCTTGTTCAGAATATATGGAACAAAATGGACCTAGAGAGGCTTGGAACATTTAAGGAGCATGAAGGACAGCCTTTAATTCATTTAGTTCAGGTCCAAGAAGAGCCCAATTCATGTGGAACAAGGGGTTGATGTGTCCGGCCCAATACCAGCCTTGTTAGGCTTGTCTTTTCTAATACTACAACGATTATGAAGGATGGGTTTGGTTGTGTTGTCTTTCTTTTGGTGTTTAGACTGGATTATAGTGATTTTAATGTAAATAAAATGGAGGATAGACTAGAGTGATACTTTGATAAGCCGATCTGGATGCCACAAACATCAATCTAGGATTTTGACGCCACACTTTCTGTGATTGAAGAGTGATAAGTCAGGTAGGGTTCTTCACAACTCAATTTGGAAGAACAACCCTTAATTCTCTGAATTAAGTTCAAATCTTGGCCAAAAGTTGTTTATTACATATTCTGATGCCATATTTATCATTGGAACATCCCTCCATAGTTAGGAAAATTCAACAAGACAGAAATCAAGCCCAAAAATTAGACTTTGACAAATTAAAACTAGTACACATTTTCTGACTTTATTTGAAACATAAACAGACAGACAAATTACACTAGCACACATTTTCTGACTTTAATTGAAACATAAACAGACCGAATTTAAAATGGCTATAACTTCTTGCACAAAAGTCCAATGCAATCATGGTTGGACAATCTGGAAAGATCACGTTCTGAACTTGAAATCCACCTAGATTAGTCTTGTTTTCACATGCAATGGATGACTTCAAATTCGGGTTCAAATTCATCTACTGTTCTGACGTAAACAACATCAATTCCTTAACTTATTTGCATTATCAACACAAATTCAAATAGCCCAGCATCAAAAGAACCATTAAGGGCTCTTCCCATCTTTTAAGTTCCAATTGTATGCAAAGAAGCACCCGTGAACCAATTTGAAACTGATTGCTAATTTGTAACTCTAACACAGTTTCAATCATTCCAATTTGACTCGTGAAGGCCCTTTGTAGTTGTTGCGCCCTCGCTCTTGTCATTGGACCATCTGAATACTCTTGCATATTAGATTAACCTTTACGAGATGGATTATCATTCCCATGATGCACATCATCAGCCCCGAGTTGATAATGATTTGTCCTCAAATCATAATCGTCGTCATCATCTAAGTATGGAGTCAAGTCTTTTACATTAAAAGTAGTAGATACATTGTAATTGCCAAGAAGATCTACCTTATATGCATTATCATTCACCTTCTCTATAATCTGAAATGGTCCATCAGCTCTTGGCATCAACTTGGATTTATGTTTGCTTGGAAATCTGCCCTTACTAAGATGAATCCAAACAAGATCACCAGGTTCAAACCTAACCATTTTTCGCCCCTTGTTAGCTTGTTTAGCATACTTTGTCGTTTTCTCCTCAATATGTAATCGAACCTGCTGATGCGAACCTCGTGATCACATGGTCACACAACCCACACGCAAAGACGCCAATTCCCAGAAAGCCAAGTAAATCAGGTTTGATAGGAGTGACACAAAGATAACTTGTACCTAGGCACCAGCACTACTGGAAACGGAAAACCCCCACCCAACGAATATTGATTCGCGAACGAGAAGTATAAGGATGAAGCCACGAAGACAGTTGTTCTTCGATAAGTCATTTTTCAGTTCATTAGAGAACCATGGAAGGGAGATTATCTCACCAACACACACACACAAAGTGCGGCAAACAAGAAGTTTTATTAATCTGAATAGTCATCCCTACATGTTTGGTTATGCCTCTATTTATAGTGATTCTAGACTTAAAGAAACTCTAATGGACCCCCCTTAGGTGGACTTATATGTAGCCCACTTACAATTGACCCAAATGAGTAATAATAACCCAAAGACTAAGAAGAAAATAATAAAAATATAAAAATCCGAAAATTACTATCTTAAATATGCTAGAATCAGATTTGTCACCATTAAGAAGTCCCAAATAGACTAGGAAATCTGATCTGAAGGTAGAATTTATTCTAAAGTCTTCTTTCCTTTTGTAGCTCGGATGAATAAGGAATCCTTGTAAGAAAAGGATTCTGAAATAATTATGAATCCTTGCCACTTGGAAACTATGTTGCAGCCCATTAAACATCCTTGTAGAATTAGTATATTTCCAAAATAAGCTGCCACATCCCTTTAGGAAAAGAATCCTAGCCAAATAGGAAGTCCACAAGTCAAAAGGAAGTAAATAACAAAATTCGTACAGCCTCTGTTGACCGTATTGAGATACCTTCCCGAACTCCGATTGATCTAAAATTTTAACCCAAGGTCATACAATATGTCAGGAGACTCCACGTAACATTTCAGCTCGATCCACCGATCGGATTGAGAATTATGACTATTGCCGTAAAACTGGATAGTTGCACATTTTACATCAAAATTCAAATTTGACCTTGCTTGGATCGTATCACCTGCTCATGTAGTTTCTTCATCAATTCTGCCTTTCTAATTCCATCCATAGATGCCCTCTCATCAATTGGAATATGAACAAGATCAATAGGAACACAAGGATTAAAGCCATACACAACCTCAAATGGTGAAAATTTTGTAGCCCCATGCACATTATAATTATATGCAAACTCCACAATAGGCAAACAAGTATCCCAACTCTTCAAATTCTTACGTGTAACAGCTTGTAACAAAGAAGATAAAGTTCGGTTTACTACCTCAGTTTGTGGATGACATGCTGTACTGAAAAGTAACTTCATTCCTAACTTCCTTCAAAGAGTCTTCTAGAAGTGGCTTAAGAACTTTGTATCACGATCAGAGACAATCCTTTTAGGAACTCCATGCAAACGAACAATCTCTTGAAAGAACAAATCAGCTACATGTACGGCATCATCAGTTTTGTTGCAAGGAATGAAATGGGACATTTAATTGTAAATGAACAATCTCTTGAAAGAACAAATCAGCTACATGTACGGCATTGTCAGTTTTGTTGCAAGGAATGAAATGGGACATTTTAGAGAATTGATCAACCACAACCATTATTGAATCCTTTCCACGTTGTGTTCTTGGTAACCCCAGTACAAAGTCCATGCTAACATCCATCCACGGTTGCTCTGGAATAGGCAACGACATATACAGCCCATATGCATTCTCTTTACCCTTAGCTTTCTTCTCCAAGTTAAACAAGAAAAAGAAGATGAGAACTTTGAGATGAAATATCAATGTAAGGATTAAACAATGATAATAACAAATGTCAAGGTTAGAGGTTCCACTAATGGTATGTCAAACAAGTATAGTATAAACTCTTATTATTCAATTGGAAACCACACACAAAGGAGGTTCCAATCAGATTATAGATTGTTAACATGATTACATTTGTCATCTTATTCGATTAATGCTAATACTTGTAAATCTCGTCAAGCATTCATGATTATAACTTATGTTAACAACAAATCAAGTTCCATTAGTGTAACCTTTTCACCTTGACATAATAAACTTAGCTAGACATAATGAAAGAAAGAAAAATAAATAAACAAAGTAAGAACATAAATAAGATAAAAGTTAGCTAAGTAAATGAAAGGCATAAACTTGATATTAATGAAAGCAAAGCATAAACATTACAAAAAATACAAAGAGAGAAAGCAAGAGCATGATCTTGATTTGAAAACCAAGATGCCTAAATGCATGGCAAATGCCTCCTTTTATAGGCCAAAATTGGGAACTATTGATTTGATGACTAATTGATGAGTCGGTGACCAACTCTTGACTTGGTGACAATCCTTATCTTCTCTTATCTGCCCAAAACATCATTGATAACATCAAAATTTGAGCCACTTGAAAACATAAAAGTTGTAGGAAATTCTTGTGTAAAAAATTCAGCTCATTTGGACTTCTAGAACTCCAAATATGGGCCAACTATTGAACAGTGCTCGGGCTGGAGGACAGATTTGGGCTTTTTTGTTGTTGCTACAATTTGGACTTGAAAATGGCCTTTTTAGATCTTGGGCTCCATATAAAAGTTGTAGGCCTATGTCTTACTTTCCATCCATATAAAGTAGACCTAAATCTGAGATCTATAGCTTTAGATATGACCCAATTACCGAACAGTGTTTCTGTTTGGATTGAACCGAGATCTCTTTTCTAAGTTTGGCCATCTCTTTATCCTTTCAATTTCAGTTCTTAAATTCATCAATCAATCCTTTCATTTTGTGATAGGCCTGCATTTAAAATGAATATTTATCACAAATTAAAGGTATCTTATATTATTAGATATATTATTATAAAACATGCTTTAGTTAAGGAGTTATTGATACTTCAAGTGCAAAATGATGATATAAAACCTTGATAAAAATACACTTTTAAGTACCAATCACTCTGGAATAGGCAACGACATATACAGCCCATATGCATTCTCTTTACCCTTAGCTTTCTTGCAAATAACACATCTCTTAATCACCTTATGCACATCCCTTAACATGTTAGGCCACAAAAAATGTTCTTTCAGCAACTCATAAGTCTTCTTCTCCGCAAAATGACCACTAAGACCACCACCATGAGCCTCTCGCACAAACAACTCCCGTAATGAACCTGAAGGAATATACATTCTGCCCATTTTGAATAAGTAACCTTCATGTATAAAGAAACCATCACAAGCTCCCTTTGCACATTCAGTAACCACATTAATAAAGTATGTTCTGCTGTGGATTCTGTTCCAATGGTTACCTCTAACATTGAACAACACAATGAAGTCAAGTCTGGACATATATTAAGATTAGAGCTACAAGATATGTTGAATAGCCATGGGATGAGGATTTCTCAGTTTACTAGTGTTAATCAAGCTGATTCTGAAGCTAGCATAGAGAAGAAACACTCTAATTCTCCAGGTGCTAATGTTGTTTCAGAAATGAATCATGTGTTGGGTTCTAATGATGAGCTAAAGGTAGGGTCTCAACAACAAAACCAGCTAAACCTTAGTCCCAAATTGAATTTTTTAAATGCTTTGAAGGGTTCTAATGTTGATAACAATGAGGGTAGCAAGAACCTTGGTATTTGTCCAGTCCGTAATCTGCATTTTGCTCCCCCCGCTATGACTGATGGTCGTGTGACAGTAGCTCCTCCACTTGATGTGTTTGAGGATGGCAGCGAACTATGGAAATCCATCCTAGTCGGTCATTTTGTGGGTCAGAAATTACCATATCTCGTTGTTAATTCCATTGCCAAAAGAATTTGGGGCTCCTACGGTCTATTAGAAGTTTTATCTTCGGATAATGGTTTCTTCCTATTCACTTTTGATTCTGTTGATCATGCCACTAATGTGCTCTGATACCAGATGTTGTGCCGTGAATGATTCAAAAATCGGCAACAATGAATTTGACGAAAATGGATGAAGGATGGGTCTGGTTGTATTGTCTTCCTTTTGGTGTTTAGGCTAGATTATAGTATTTTTTTAAGGTAAATAAAATGGAGGATAAACTAGAGTGATACTTTGATAAGTCGATCTGGACGCCACAAAGATCAATCTAGGATTTTGACGCCACACTCTTTGTGATTGAAGAGTGATAAGTCAGGTAGGGTTCTTCATAAATCAATTTGGAAGAATAACTCTTAATTCTCAGAATTAATTTCAAATATTGGCTAAAAGTTGTTTATTACATATTCTGATGCCATATTTATAATGGAACATCCCTCCACACTTAGGAAAATTCAACATGACAGAAATCAAGCCCAAAACTTGGACTTTGACAAAGTAACCAGACAAACTACACTAGCACACATTTTCTGACTTTAATTGAAACATAAACAGATCGAATTTAAAATGGCTATAACTTCTTGCACAAAAGTCCAATGCAATCATGGTTGGACAATCTGGAAAGATCACGTTCTGAACTTGAAATCCACCTAGATTAGTCTTGTTTTCCCATGCAATGGATGACTTCAAATTCGGGTTCAAAGTTATCTACTGTTCTGACGTAAATAGCATCAATTTCTTAACTTATTTGCATTATCAACCCAAATTCAAGTAGTCCAGCATCAAAAGAACCATTAAGGGCTCTTCCCATCTTTAAGCTCCAATTGTAGGCAAATAAGCACCCTTGAACCAATTTGAAACTGATTGCCAAATTTTAACTCCGACGCAGCTTCAATCATTCCAATCTGACTCGTCAAGGTCCTTTGTAGTTGTTTCGCTCTCGCTCTTGTCATTGGACCATCTGAATCCTCTTGCATATTTGATTTACCTTTACGAGATGGATTAACATTCTCATGATGCACATCAAATTGCGTACTTCCAGCGTGTGTTAGGAGTGGAACAAATGCCTAGGGTTCTGAATGAGGAAGAGATGGAATCAGCAATTAACTTGAAACTGTCTTCAACGCAACAACATGTATTAGCACAACAATTAACTTGAAACTGTCTTCGACGCAACAACATGTATTAGCACAAGATGTAACAAAGGAGGAGACTAAGCATGCTATGTTTAGTTTTAAGAACAACAAAGCCCCTAGTCCGGATGGATTTAATGCAGGTTTCTTCAAAAGAATGTGGCACATAGTTGGAGAAGATGTAATCAACGTTTGGTATACATGGTCCCAATATCTGCTCACTCTGTCTCCGCAACAACGAAGATCACAACCACTTGTTCTTTGAATGCTCCTATACTAAAGCGATCTGGTGGGATGTTTGTGACAGATGCAACATTCCAAGAATGACAAAAGGATGGGATGAATGGATTCGATGGGGGACTGTCACATGGCATGGCAAAAGTTTCCTCAATTTTTCTCGTAAACTCAGTTTTGCAGCTACAGTGTATCATATCTGGCAAGAAAGGAATGCAAGGACCTTTGCTGGAATATCTAAAACTCAGAATTTGGTTTTTCATCAAATCGAATGTATCATCCGTGATAAGCTTGATTTGATGAGGAACGTTCTACCAACAGATAAAAACAAAAAGGATCCAACGAGCTTGGAGGGTCAATAACATAGATTCTTCATTTGATATTTAGCTGGTTGTATTGGTTTCCCTAACAAATCTAGTTCGGTCTTGAGTTTTCTGTTCGGTGGCTAGCCTGTAGCCATCTGTTATTTTACGTTTCTGTTCTCATTGTAAATCTAGGGTATACCCCTTATAATCTTTGTATCGTTTTCTTTTAATACATACGTCAACTTACCAAAAAAAAATAACTTGAGGGCCCAACTAGTTTTGTGGGATAAGATTCGAGAAGCATAAGAGCGAGACGTGAATGTACTTAAAGAGAAGGACATGATGGAAGGGAGTAAGGATTCACTATTTAGAATGAAAAAAAATGGAATAGTAAGGATAGGAAATAGAGTGTATCTACTTGAAAACAAGGATCCGAAGGAAGCAATACTTAAAAAGGCTCACGAATTGAAACTGGCAATCCATCCAGGTAATACCATGTATAAAGATTTGAAGAGTTATTATTGGTGGCCTAATATGAAAAAGGAAATAGTGGAGTTTGCGGCTAAATGTGCAAGGTTTTAACAGGTAAAGATCGAACATCAGAAGCTCAAGGGCAGGTTGAAACCTCTCCTAATTCTAAAATGGAAGTGAGGGGAGATCATAATCGATTTTATGATGGGACTACCAAAGAGTAAGAAATGAAATGATGCAGCGATTTGGTCAGAGTTCCGGTATGGGTTAGGCTGTATAATGTTCCTCTGGATTAAAAGTGAAAGGTGACTTGGATTAAAATTTCAGGTCAAGGGTTGGTGTTTAGATCTGGAGAGAGAGAGAGATTAGAGATCAAACTGTCGGAGCTAGATCTACTCCGTCCACCGTTGGATCATCCTCATTTCTTATTATTCTGTTCCATCCAGCCTTCTAGAAACATTGACCGAATGGATCTTCATTCCAATCAACGAGGTGGGAGATATTGATCTCGTAATATTTCTACTGTTCTGCATTTTTAGTTGCAGCAGCGTGAATTGGGTTTTGTTGCAGCTTGATCTTCTTTTTTTACCGTTGGATCGTCACCATGTTTTAGTATGTTGTTCTTCAGAACATACTCTACAGCTTGACCGCACGGATCATCATTCCAATCAATAATCGCGAAGATACGGGCCTCGTAATTCTGTAATTCTCTTCTTCCTTCATGAACAAATCTGAATCTTGTTGTTTCTGAGATTACATTGTTGTTGTTTCTGAGCTTAGGTTACGTCTTAGACTCAGTTTCTCTTCTTAGAATTTGGTATCTCTAGTATTTGTATGCTGCCATAATGTCCTTATGTTCTGCTGTGGATTCTGTTCCAATGGTTACCTCTAACAATGAACAACACAATGAAGTCAAGTCTGGACATATATTAAGATTAGAGCTACAAGATATGTTGAACAGCCATGGGATGAGGATTTTTAAGTTTACTAGTGTTAATCAAGCTGATTCTGAAGCTAGCATAGAGAAGAAACACTCTAATTCCCAAGCTTCTAATGTTGTTTCAGAAATGAATCATATGTTGGGTTCTAAAGTTGATGAGTTGAAAGTAGGGTCTAATCATGTGTTGGGTTCTAAAGTTGATGAGTTGAAGGTAGGGTCTCAGAAACAAGACCAGCAAAGCCTTCGCCCCAAATTGAATTTTTTAAATGCTTTGAAGGGTTCTGATGTTGATAACAATGAGGGTAGCAAGAACCTTGGTATTTCTCTAGTTCGTAATTTGCATTTTGCTCCCCCTGCTATGACTGATGGTCGTGTGACAGTAGCTCCTCCACTTGATGTGTTTGAGGATGGCTGCGAACTTTGAAAATCCACCCTAGTTGGTCATTTTATGGGTAAGAAATTACCATATCTCATTGTTAATTCTATTGCCAAAAGAATCTGGGGCTCCTACGGTCTATCAGAAGTTTTATCTTCGGATAATGGTTTCTTCCTATTCACTTTTGATTCTGTTGATCATGCCACTAATGTGCTGGAAAGAGCCCCATGGCACATGGCAAGCAGACCTTTGGTGCTTAAACGTTGGCAACCGAACATGCAATTTTTGAAAGGTGATTTGGTCAAAGTTCCGGTATGGGTTAGGCTGTATAATGTTCCTCTTGAGTATTGGACTATTAAGGGGTTGAGTTGTGTAGCGAGTGCTATTGGGGTTCCTCTTCATGCTAATCAAACTACATTGTTGCGTCAAAGGCTTAGCTACGCAAGAGTTTGTGTTGAGATTGATGCTACGAAGACGCTGGTTAAGGAATACGACCTTCGCTGTCCAAATGGGTTATTCATAACAATTTCAGCTGATTACGAATGGATACCATCGAAGTGCAATAATTGTAATGTCTTTAGACACACGACAGCGATATGTGCTACTAATAACAGTGAAAATCTTACAATGGAGGCAGAGAGTAAGAGGAAACTAGGAGCTGCGAACTCTAAATCTGTGGATAAACAGCAGAATCAGTTTCAATGGCAGGCAGTTGCTAAACGAAATAAGGGTTCTGTGAGTGGTGAGAATGGTCCTTTGGCATCTAAAGTGCATAACTGTAATGAGAATGGTTGTTCGACATCTGGTACAAATTTTTCTGATTGTAATATCAATGAGAAGCCTGCATCAGATGTGAGCAATGCTGATTGTTATGAAGATGAAAATCCTACATCTCCTCTTGTTTTGAAGAGTTCACAAGGAGACAAAGAAGCAGGAGCAGGGGGTACATGTACTGCTTCAGATCAAAGTTTAGCGATCTCCAATACATCTGATTGTGCGACCGTGAACCAGGTTCTTTTCGTTAATAGTCATGAGCTGAATGTAGATATTGACACAATCGGAGGTGATACAGATGGGGAACGAACTGATAAGGAGTGGATGTCACCAATCCCGACAAGCCCACAAACTCTGAATTCCATCGAAAGGGAAATTGTTAATCAGTTGGCTATTAAGGCTAGAGACTCTCTAGAGAAAATGAAAAAGGGTTCGAAAAACTCTTCAAAGAAGAATAAGAAATCTGTCTCCTCGCCTGGGGGCACGTCGAGGTAATCTTTGTGTTGCTGTTTGTACTCCTCTCTATTTTCTTATGATTATTGGATGTTGGAATGTAAGAGGTTTGAATGATCCCATAAAGCATTCAGCATTGCGTCAGCTCATCCATCAAGAGAGGATGACTCTTTTCGGTTTGGTTGAAACTCGGGTTAGAGATGAGAATAAATATAATGTTTCTCAACTTCTTCTGCGTAATTGGTCCTTCTTGTATAATTATGATTTCTCTTGTCGTGGTCGTATTTGGGTTTGTTGGAATGCTGATGTGGTGAAGGTTGATGTCCTCGGAATGTCAAACCAGGCTATTCATGTTTCTGTCACTATATTAGCTACCAATATTTGTTTCAATGCTTCAATTATATACGGAGACAATAACGCTTCCTTATGTGAGGCATTATGGTCTGATATAGTGAGTCGTAGTGATGGATGGGAGTCCAGCCCATGGATTCTTATGGGCGACTTTAATGCTATCCGCTACCAATCAGACAAGTTAGGAGGGTCTACTTCGTGGGCTGGTCATATGGACAGATTGGAAACATGTATTCAAGAAGCGAAAGTGGATGATCTTCGATATTCAGGCCTGCATTATACTTGGTCGAATCACTGTCCTGAGAATCTAATTATGCGAAAACTAGATAGAGTGCTTGTCAATGAGAAATGGAATTTGAACTTCCCCTTTTCAGAAGCGAGATTTTTGCCATCGGGTATGTCAGACCATTCTCCTATGGTGGTAAAGGTTACTGGTGATTATCAGAATATAAAGAAACCATTCAGATTCTTTGATATGTGGATGGACCATGACGAGTTCATGCCCTTGGCGAGGAAAGTATGGGAACACAATTCGGGGGGTTGTCCAAT
>NW_011501488.1:11814-41308 GCF_000495115.2 Populus euphratica | reverse complement strand
TCATTGATAACGTCAAACTTGGAGCGAGTTATAAACATGAAAGTTGTAGGAAATTGTCTCACCTTTCTTGTGTAAAAACTTCATCTCATTTGGACTTCTAAAACGCCAGATATGGCCAAAATACCGAACAGTGCTCGGGCTGGAAGACAGATTCGGGCTTCTTTGTTGTTGCTACAATTTGGACTTGATAATGGCGTTTTTAGATCTTGGGCTCCATATGAAAGTTGTAGGCCTATGTCTCACCTTTCCATCCATATAAATTGGACCTAAATCTGAGATCTGTAGCTCCAGATATGACCCAATTACCAAACAGTGTTCCGGTTTGGATTGCACCGACATCTCTTTTCTAAGTTTTACCATCTCTTTATCCTTGCAATTTAAGTTCTTCAAGTCATCAATCAATCCTTTCATTTATGTGATAGGCCTGCATTAAAAATAGACATTTACCACAAATTAAAGGTATCTTATATTATTAGATATATTATTATAAAACATGCTTTGGTTAAGGAGTTATTGATACTTCAAGTGCAAAATGATGATATAAAACCATGATAAAAATACACTTTTAAGTACTAATCACACCCCCTAACCAGCTTATTACTAGTCCCTAGTAATCAAAGCGTTTGATGATATAAAACCATGATAAAAATGCACTTTTAAGTACTAATCAAATACTTTGCTTGTTAAATGACTAATCTTGATTTATGTTATACCAGCTTATTACTAGTCCCTAGTAATTAAAGCGTTAAAACAATTTGCAAATTCCACAAAGCAAGGTATTCATCATTTAACTTCCATTAATCTATCCAGATAAACAAACTCTCATTAAATTTATATATCTGCTCAATACCTCTTAACAAGATATTAATAAACCTTTCTTTTAAATTTAGAAATTGTTTTAACGCTTTGATTACTAGGGACTAGTAATAAGCTGGTTGGGGGGTGTGATTAGTACTTAAAAGTGCATTTTTATCATGGTTTTATATCATCATTTTGTACTTGAAGTATCAATAACTCCTTAACTTAAATATGTTTTATAATAATGTATCTAATAATATAAGATACCTTTAATTTGTGGTAAATATTTATTTTAAATTCAGGCCTATCACATAAATGAAAGGATTGACTGATGACTTTAAGAACTTAAATTGCAAGGGTAAACAGATGACAAAACTTAGAAAAGAGATACCGGTGCAGTCCATACCGCAACACTATTCGGTAATTGGGTCATATCTAGAGTTGTAGATCTCATATTTAGGTCCAATTTATATGGATGGAAAGGTAAGACATAGGTCTACAACTTTCATATGGAGCCCAAGATCTAAAAAGGCTATTTTCAAGTCCGAATCTGTCTTCCAGCCCGAATCTGTCTTCCAGCCCGAGCACTGTTCAGTGTTTGGCCCATATCTAGAGTTCTAGAAGTCCGAATGAGCTAGATGTTTTACACAATAAAGCTGAGACAATTGCCTACAACTTTCATGTTTTCAAGTGGCTCCAATTTTGACGTTATCAATGACGTTTTTGGCAAACAAGAGAAGATAAGAATTGTCACCAACTCAAGAGTTGGTCACCCACTCATCAATTAGTCATCAAATCAATAGTTTCCAATTTTGGCCTATAAAAGGAGGTATTTGCCATGCATTTAGGCATCTTGGTTTCCAGATCAAGATCATGCTCTTGCTTTCTCTCTTTGTATTTTTTGTAATGTTTATGCTTTGCTTTCATTAATATCAAGTTTATGCCTTTCATTTCCTTTCATTTACTTAGTTAACTTTTATCTTATTAATGTTCTTATTTTTTTTTCTTTCTTTCATTATGTCTAGCTAAGTTTATTATGTCAAGGTGAAAAGGTTACAATAATGGTGTAAGAATAAGTATAGTATAAGCTTAATATGGACTTTAATGTTTGATATCAACATGTTTTGTATTTGTTATCTCGTTCACTCTTTAATACTTTGCTTGTTAAATGACTAATCTTGATTTACGTTATGTGTTTTCTTCCAAGAAAAGCCCCATAATTATGTGTTGATACATTGAGCACAAAAGAAAGGTTTATTAATATCTTGTTAAGTGGTATTGAGCAGATATATAAATTTAATGAGAGTTTGTTTATCTGGATAGATTAATGGAAGTTAAATGATGAATACCTTGCTTTGTGGAATTTGCAAATTGTTTTTCTATTTTAACGCTTTGATTACTAGGGACTAGTAATAAGCTGGTTGGGGGGTGTGATTAGTACTTAAAAGTGCATTTTTATCATGGTTTTATATCATCATTTTGCACTTGAAGTATCAATAACTCCTTAACTAAAGCATGTTTTATAATAATATATCTAATAATATAAGATACCTTTAATTTGTGGTAAATATTTATTTTAAATGCAGACCTATCACATAAATGAAAGGATTGATTGATAACTTTAAGAACTTAAATTGCAAGGGCAAAGAGATGACCAAACTTAGAAAAGAGATGCCGGTGCAGTCCATACCGGAACACTATTTGGTTATTGGGTCATATCTAGAGTTGTAGATCTCATATTTAGGTCCAATTTATGTGGATGGAAAGGTAAGACATAGGTTTACAACTTTCATATGGAGCCTAAGATCTAAAAAGGCCATTTTCAAGTCCAAATTGTAGCAACAACAAAGAAGCCCGAATCTGTCTTCCAACCCGAGCACTGTTCAGTCTTTCGCCCATATCTGGAGTTTTAGAAGTCCAAATAAGCTAGATTTTTTACACAAGAAATCTGAGACAATTGTCTACAACTTTCATGTTTTTAAGTGGCTCCAATTTTGACGTTATCAATAACGTTTTTGGCAGATAAGAGAAGATAAGGATTGTCACCAAGTCAAGAGTTGGTCACCGACTCATCAATTAGTCATCAAATCAATAGTTCCCAATTTTGGCCTATAAAAGAAGGCATTTGCCATGCATTTAGGCATCTTGGTTTCGAAATCAAGATCATGCTCTTGCTTTCTTTCTTTGTATTTTTTGTAATATTTATGCTTTGCTGTCATTAATATCAAGTTTATGCCTTTCATTTCCTTTCCTTTACTTAGTTAACTCTTATCTTATTTATGTTATTATTTTGTTTATTTATTTTTCTTTCTTTTATTATGTCTAGCTAAGTTTATTATGTCAAGGTGAAAAGGTTACACTAATGGTGTAAGAATAAGTATAATGTAAACTTAATATGGACTTTAATGTTTGATACTAACATGTTTTATATTTGTTATCTTGTTTACTCTTTAATACTTTGCTTGTTAAATGATTAATCTTGATTTATGTTGTATAACACTTGGTACAACAAATGCTTGGCACTTTCATAGCCCATACTGTATGGTATAACCGACACCTGAGCTATGAAAGGAACTTGATTTGTTGTTAACATAAGTTATAATCATGAATGCTTGACGAGATTTACAAGTATTAGCATTAATCGAATAAGATGACTAATGTAATCATGTTAACAATATATCATCTGATTGGAACCTCCTTTGTGTGTGGTTTCCAATTGAATAATAAGAGTTTATACTATACTTGTTTGACATACCATTAGTGGAACCTCTAACCTTGACATTTGTTATTATCATTGTTTAATCCTTACGTTAATCATTTCATCTCAAAGTTCTCATCAACTTCTTCTTTTTCTTCTTCTTCTTCTATTATTATTATTATTAGTATTACTGCTACTACTACTACTACGACTACTACTACTACTATTATTATTATTGTTATTATTGTTATTACTATTATTATTGTTGTTGTTGTTGTTACTATTGTCGTTTATTACTTCGACACTCCTGCACTTGAGAGAAGACATCAATCTTTTAGTCGTGTCAATGACTAATGTAATTATGTTAACAATCTATAATCAGATTGAAACTTCCTTTGTGTGTGGTTTCCAATTGAGTAATAAGAGTGTATACTATACTTGTTTGACATACCATTAGTGGAACCTCTAACCTTGACATTTGTTATTATTATTGTTTAATCCTTACATTAATTTTCCATCTACAAGTTCTCATCTTCTTCTTCTTCTTCTCTTTCTTTATTATGATGACTACTACTACTACTACTACTACTACTACTACTACTACTACTACTATTATTGTTGTTGTTGTTGTTGTTGTTGTTACTATTATTATTGTTGTTATTGTTATTGTTATTTATAAGTTGTACAATTAACCTCTTTGTGGTTCAACCCCAGTCTTGTCAAGTTATTTATTACCAGAAGACATCAATCTTTTAGTCTTGTCAAATTGTCTCAGCTTTCTAGAAAAAAAAATAGTGGTCATTTGGACTTCTAGAACTCTAGATATAGGCCAAATAGTATTTGGGCTGCATGACAGATTCAGGCTTCTTTATTACTACTACAATTTGGACTTGAAAATGGCCTTTTCTAAAGCTTGGGCTCGCATGAAAGTTGTAGGCCTATGTCTTACCTTTCCATCTATATAAAGTAGACCTAAATACAAAATCTATAACTCCAGATATGACCCAATTATCAACTAGTGTTCTGGCTTGGACTACACCAACATCTCTTTTCTAAGTTTAGCCATCTCTTTGTCCTTTCAATTTCAGTTCTTTAACTCATCAATCAATCCTTTTATTTATGTGATAAACCTATATTTAAAATGAATATTTACCATAAATTAAAGGTATCTTATATTATTAGATATATTATTATAAAACATGCTTTAGTTAAGGAGTTATTGATACTTCAAGTGCAAAATGATGAAATAAAACCTTAATAAAAATGCACTTTTAAATACTAATCACTGATCAAATATTTTGAAGATGCATTTCGAACAATGAGGTATGTAGTGTCATTAAACGTTTTGATTCATCTCTTTTCAAATAGACCTAAATTCGAGATCTACAGCTCCAGATATGACCCAATTACGGAATAATGTTTTGGTTTGGATCGCACCAACATCTCTTTTCTAAGTTTGGCCATCTCTTTGTCCTTTCAATTTCAGTTCTTAAACTCATCAATCAATCCTTTTATTTATGTGGTAGGCCTGTATTTAAAATGAACATTTACCATAAATTAAAGGTATCTTATATTATTAGATATATTATTATAAAACATGCTTTAGTTAAGGAGTTATTGATATTTCAAGTGCAAGATGATGAAATAAAACCTTAATAAAAATACACTTTTAAGTACTAATCATTGATCAAATATTTTGAAGATGCATTTCGGACAATGAGTTATGTAATGTCATTAAACTTTATCATTCTGAGGCATGTGGGAGTCATTTCTCGTCAAAAATGATAACTGCAAAAATCTTTCAATATGAATTCTATTAGCCCACCATATTCAAAGAAACACATCTACAAAGTTTGTGAAAATTATCAAAAGTCAGGATTTATTTCAAAACATAAAAAATCTTTAGATAATTTTCTATTAACTTTTGAGACGTATCTTGATGGAGATGTGCATTGTATAATTCATGATTTATAACCTCATTTTCATAAAGAACATGATTGATTTAGTTTTGGAAATCTGACTAAAAAAGATCTTGTTTGTCAATTTTTAAGAAAACTGGATGGGAATCTTATCCTCGATCTATAGAGGGCATTTAAGTAGTTCTTGGATGTAAAATCAAGGGAAGATATGAGCCATAATCATAACTACCTGTACATACACATGTTTTTTAAAAAAAACATAATAAAAAAATAATAAATGATAAATAGAGAGAGAGAGAGAGAGAGACTTCAACTAGCCTATATATATGTGGTATGATTGTATTTTTAATTTCTCATTTATAAAATCTTCTCTTCCTTCCCTTCATTTCTGCTCAAACCATAGATTCAATAGATAAAACCATACATTTAACGAATATAAAAGTGTGTATAAATGACAGGTTCATTAAGTTATCACATAAGAAATATTTATGTTTTTTATGGATTCAATCCTGGAAAAGAAAAGGAGTATTTTAGAACCAGCAAATCATCTTGGTTAGGTACTAGCTGAGAGAAAGATTCATTTAGTATATGGAGGAGGCAACCTTGGGTTAATGAGGGTGTGTCAATAGTTTTATTTTTAGAAGGTAGTTAAGTTTTGGGGGTCATCCCCAAAGCTTTAGCAAAAGAGGACATCATTGAAAAAACAATTGGAGAGGAACTACAGGTCTCCATAATATTTGATTGAATGAATACAATGTTTAACCATGCTGACGTCTTCATTGCTTTACCAAGTGGTCTGAGCATATTAGAAGAAATCTTTCATTTTTTCTTTTGGGCCCAACTTCACATTCACCATAAACTTATAAGTTTGTTAAATGTTAGTGGTTTTTATGATAATTTGTTGTCTTTTTTTTATCATGCTGTAGAACATAAATTTCTAACATCTTTGGCATGATAAATTATAATATATGCTGCTACTGCTAAACAATTGATTGACCAACTATAATATTGTATCCCTGTAATTGATCCCTCCATGAGTCGCATAAATTAGTCAACTAAGAAAAACAGTAAAAAGCTTAGATTGAATTTAAGCTTTCATTTGTAAAACTTTGTGTCTTTTGGTTTTATTAATAACATATTTTTTTTATTTCTTATATTTGTTTAAATATGTTCCAGGATTATTAGTGTTCGTTGTTTCAAGTAATGTCTTCTATACTTTATCTTTCTACCTTATGATATTGAGGACAATGTCTCGTTTTGATTGGGGAGAAAAGGGTAGTAGTTGTTATTAAAAAAAATAACTAACTATGTTTTTTTATTGCATAAACCATTTGCAAAACTTATTACTAAGTGGTAGAGTAAAGGAGTTCTTTTGTTAAAGTGACTCTTGAGACTCATCTTAGTAAACATTCTTAACAAAGTATATCAGAATACTTCATGAAATATTCAGGTCTACAAACTCTTGTATCATTATGAATTGATTCTTCTCATATACTTATTTAAGAAGTATTTTTAAACTTTCATTTTCACAAACATTTTAACATATGATTATGGGTTGCATATTGGATTATTACATTATTTATATTTTTTTTTATAAAGGTAACAACTAAGGGAAAGGGATTGTATATAATTAAAAAGAAAAAAAAAAAGAAAAAACATGAAAAAAAAGGGAAAGAGATAATATACAATTTGTCAAAAAAAATAAAAATAAAAATTAATGATAATAAAAATATAGATAAGTTTGGTTTCGTATTCTTCTTATCCTAAACAATTAAGTTCAAATGAGTGTTTTAACACCTAATACCTTACAGTCAACTAACTTATGTTGGCCTATTACTTATTATATGAGTTAAGGAGAAAAGCTTAAATGAATAAAAAATTGCACTATCTACATATTAGTATCTGCAACCCAAGTTACTAAACTCATAGGGGTGTCTTAATACTTAATGCCCTAAGACCAACTGGTTTGGGAGTCATTAGCCGAAAGCTCGTTACATAGGTTAAAGATGCATTGTGTTATCTATATATATATATTAAAGCAAAGAAAAAATAATAATAATCCCAACCTAAGGAAGTTAACCTTAGAAAAACATTAGAACAAAAATGTTGTTTTTTTCCAATAAAAGCCCAATCACCTATATTTCCATACATTAAGCACATAAATATAAAGTTTATTAATATATTGTTTTAGAAATATTAAGTAGATATAATTCAAGAGGTGACCACCCACTCAATAATCAGTCATCAAATCAATAGTTTTGAATTTTAGCCTATAAAATGAGGTATTTACCATATATTTAGGCATCTTGATTTTCAGATCAAGATTATGTTCTTGCTCTCTCTTTTTATATTTTTGTAATGCTTAAGTTTTGCTTATATTAATCTCTTGTTTATGCTTTTCCTTTCCTTTTCTTTTTGTTAACTTATATCTTATTTATGTTCTTATCTTGTTTATTTATGTTTCTCTCTTTCATTATATTTAAGTAAGTTTATTATATTAAGGTGAAAATGTTATACTAATGGTGTAAAAATAAGTATGGTATAAACTCAACATGAATCTTAATGTTTGATACTAACATGTTTTGTATTTGTCATCTTGTTCACTTTTAATACTTTACTTGTTAAATAGTTAATCTAGATTTATGTTGTATAATCCTCGGTATAACAAATAATTGACACTTTTATAGCCTAACCGTATGGTATAACCGACATCTGTGTTATGAAAGGAACTTGATTTGCTGTTAACATAAATTAACATCATGAATACCTAATAATATTTACAAGTATTAGCATTATTCGAATAAGATAACTAATGTAATCATGTTAATAATTTATAATCTAATTGAAATCTCCTTTGTATGTGGTTTCTAGTTGAGTAATAAAGGAGTTTATACTATACTTGTTTGAAATACCATTAGTGAATCCTCTAATCTTGACAATTATTTTATCCTTGTTTAATCCTTACATTAATATCACATCTCAAGAATTTTCTTCAACTCCTTTTTATTTATTGTTTATAATTTTATATAGTTTACCTCCCTATGGTTCAACTCTGGTCTTGCTAGGTTATTTATTACTTTGACACACCTACACTTGAAACAAGACATCAATTCTTTGGTTGTGTCAATAACTGACACGACTAAAAGATTGATGTCTTCTCCCAAGTGCAGGAGTGTCGAAGTAATAAATAACCCGGCAAGACCGGGGTCGAACCACAGGGAGGTTAATTGTACAAATTATAAATAACAATAATACAACAACAACAATAACAACAACAACAACAATAATAATAGTAATAACAACAACAACAATAATAATAATAATAATAATAATAGTATTAGTAGTAGTAGTAATATTAATAATAATAATAATAATAATAATAATAATAATAATAATAAAGAAAAAGAAGAAGATGATGAGAACTTTGAGATGAAATATTAACGTAAAGATTTAACAACGATAACAATAAATGTCAAGGTTAGAGGATCCACTAATGGTATGTCAAACAAGTATAGTATAAACTCTTATTATTCAATTGGAAACCACACATAAAGGAGGTTCCAATCTGATTATAGATTGTTAACATGATTACATTAGTCATCTTATTCGATTAATGTTAATACTTGTAAATCTCGTCAAGCATTCATGATTATAACTTATGTTAACAACAAATCAAGTTCCTTTCATAGCTCAAGTGTCGGTTATACCATACAGTATGAATTATGAAAGTGCCAAGCATTTGTTGTACCAAGTGTTATACAACATAAATCAAGATTAGTCATTTAACAAGCAAAGTATTAAAGAGTGAACAAGATAACAAATACAAAGCATGTTAGTATCAAACATTAAAGTCCATATTGAGTTTACACTATACTTATTCTTACACCATTAGTGTAACCTTTTCACCTTGACATATTAAACTTAGCTAGACATAATAAAAGAAAGAAAAATAAATAAAAAAAATAAGAACATAAATAAGATAAGAGTTAACTAAGTAAAGAAAAGGAAATGAAAGGCATAAACTTGATATTAATGAAAGCAAAGCATAAACATTACAAAAAATACAAAGAAAGAAAGCAAGAGCATGATCTTGATCTGGAGACCAAGATGCCTAAATGCATGGCAAATGCCTTCTTTTATAGGCCAAAATTGAGAACTATTGATTTGATGACTAATTGATGAGTGGGTGGCCAACTCTTGACTTGGTGACTATCCTTATCTTCTCTTATCTGCCCAAAACGTCATTGATAATGTCATAATTGGAGCCACTCAAAAACATGAAAGTTGTAGGCAATTGTCTTAGCTTTCTTGTGTAAAACATTCAGCTCATTTGGACTTCTAGAACTCCAGATATGGCCAAAATACTGAACAGTGCTCGGGCTGGAGGACAGATTCGGGCTTCTTTGTTGTTGCAACAATTTGAACTTGTAAATGGCCTTTTTAGATCTTAGGCTCCATATGAAAGTTGTAGGCATATGTCTTACCTTTCCATCCATATAAAGTAGACATAAATATGAGATCTACAGCTCCAGATATGACCCAATTACCGAACAGTGTTCCGGTTTGGATTGCACCGACATCTCTTTTCTAATTTTGGTCATCTAATTTTGGTCATCTCTTTGCCCTTGCAATTTAAGTTCTTAAAGTCATCAATCAATCCTTTCATTTATGTGATAGGCCTGCATTTAAAATGAATATTTACCATAAATTAAAGGTATCTTATATTATTAGATATATTATTATAAAACATGCTTTAGTTAAGGAGTTATTGATACTTTAAGTGCAAAATGATGATATAAAACCATGATAAAAATGCACTTTTAAGTACTAATCACACCCCCCAACTAGCTTATTACTTGTCCCTAGTCATCAAAGCGTTAAAATAGAAAAAAATTTGCAAATTCCACAAAGCAAGGTATTCATCATTTAACTTCCATTAATCTATCTAGATAAACAAACTCTCATTAAATTTATATACTTGCTCAATACCTCTTAACAAGATATTCATAAACCTTTCTTTTGTGCTCAATGTATCAACACATAATTATGGGGCTTTTCTTGGAAGAAAACAAATTTTTTGTTCTAATGTTTAAGGTTAACTTCCTTGGGTTGGGATTATTATTTTTGTCTTCTTTTTTTTTTCTTTTTTTTTTTAAATATATATACATATAATTTAAAAACATCATGCATCTTTAACCCATATGATTAGCACTTAAAAGTGCATTTTTATCATGGTTTTATATCATCATTTTGCACTTGAAGTATCAATAACTCCTTAACTAAAATATGTTTTATAATAATGTATCTAATAATATAAGATACCTATAATTTGTGGTAAATGTCTATTTTTAATGCAGGCCTATCACATAAATGAAAGGATTGATTGATGACTTGAAGAACTTAAATTGCAAGGATAAAGAGATGGCCAAACTTAGAAAAGAGATGTCGGTGCAATCCAAACCGGAACTCTGTTCGGTAATTGGGTCATATCTGGAGCTATATATCTCAGATTTAGTTCCAATTTATATGGATGGAAAGGTAAGACATAGGCCTACAACTTTCATATGGAGCCCAAGATCTAAAAAGGCCATTTTCAATCCAAATTGTAGCAATAACAAAGAAGCCCGAATCTGTCTTCCAGCCCGAGCACTGTTCAGTATTTTGGCCATATCTGGAGTTTTAGAAGTCCAAATGAGCTGAATTGTTTACACAAGAAAGCTAAGACAATTTCCTACAACTTTCATGTTTGCAACTGGCTCCAATTTTGATGTTATCAATGATGTTTTGGGCAGACAAGAGAAGATAAGGATTGTCACCAAGTCAAAAGTTGGTCACCCACTTATCAATTAGTCATCAAATCAATAGTTCCCAATTTTGGCCTATAAAAGGAGGCATTTGCCATGCATTTAGGCATCTTGGTTTCCAGATCAAGATCATGCTCTTCCTTTCTCTCTTTGTATTTTTTGTAATGTTTATGCTTTGCTTTCATTAATATTAAGTTTATGCCTTTCATTTCCTTTCCTTTACTTAGTTAACTTTTATGTTCTTATTTTGTTTATCTATTTTGGTTTCTTTCATTATGTCTACCTAAGTTAGTTATGTCAAGGTGAAAAGGTTACACTAATGGTGTAAGAATAAGTATAATGTAAACTTAATATGGACTTTAATGTTTGATACTAACATGTTTTATATTTGTTATCTTGTTTACTCTTTAATACTTTGCTTGTTAAATGATTAATCTTGATTTATGTTGTATAACACTTGGTACAACAAATGCTTGGCACTTTCATAGCCCATAATGTATGGTATAACCGACACCTGAGCTATGAAAGGAACTTGATTTGTTGTTAACATAAGTTATAATCATGAATGCTTGATGAGATTTACAAGTATTAGCATTAATTGAATAAGATGACTAATGTAATCATGTTAACAATATATAATCTGATTGGAACCTCCTTTGTGTGTGGTTTCCAATTCAATAATAAGAGTTTATACTATACTTGCTTGATATACCATTAGTGGAACATCTAACCTTGACATTTGTTATTATTATTATTTAATCCTTACATTAATTTTCCATCTCCAAGTTCTCATCTTCTTCTTCTTCTTCTCTGTTATTATTATTGTTTAATCCTTACATTAATTTTCCATCTCCAAGTTCTCATCATCTTCTTCTTCTTCTCTTTCTTTATTATTATTATTATTATTATTATTAATATTATTATTATTATTATTATTATTAGTATTACTATTATTATTATTATTGTTATTATTATTATTATTGTTGTTGTTATTGTTATTGTTATTGTTGTTGTATTATTGTTATTTATAATTTGTACAAATAACCTCCCTGTGGTTCGACCCCGGTCTTGCCGGGTTATTTATTACTTCGACACTCCTGCACTTGGGAGAAGACATCAATCTTTTAGTCGTGTCACCATATAACGAGCTTTCAGCTAATGACTCCCAAACCAGTCGGTCTTCGGGCATTAGGTGTTAAGACACCCCTACGAGCTTAGTAACTCGGGTCGCAGATACTGGTATGTGGATAGTACAATGTTTGATTCCCTTAAGCTTTTCTCCTCAACCCATGTAACAAGCGTTGGGCCAATAGCTCCCAAGTCAGTTGACTTTAGGGTATTAGGTGTTAAAACACCCTTCGGGCTTAATTGCTTAGGTTAGGGAGGCTACAAAACTAAACTTATCTATATTTTTCTTATTATCATTTTTTTTTCTTTTTTTTTTCTTTTTGTTTTTTAATTATATACAATCCCTTTCCCTTAGTTGTTACCTTTAACAAAAGAAGATAAATAATATAATAATCCAATATGCAACCCACAATCATATGTTAAAGTGTGTGTGTGTAAAGTAAGGTTTAAGAATACATGTTAAATAAGTATATGAGCAGAATTAAGTGGTAACAATACGAGAGTTTGTAAACCTGAATATTTCAGGAAGTATTATAATAGACCTTGTTAAGAATGGTTACTAAGATGCGTCTCAAGAGTCACTTTAACAAAAGAGCTCCTTTACTCTGCCATCCTAGTAACAACAATTATGCACATGCTTTCTGAAATGGAAAACAATTTTTTTTTATCAACTACTACCCTCTCTCCCCAACCAAAACGAGACATTTTCCTCAATGTCCTAAGGTAGAAAGATAGAGTATAGAAGATATCACCTGAAATAATGAACATTGACAAACCTGAAACGCACTTAAACAAAAATAAGAAATAACAAAACACAATAATAAAACAAAACAACATAAAAATTACAAATGAAGACTCAAATCTAAGCTTTTTACGGCTTTCCTTAGATGACCAATTTATGCGATTCATGGAGGGATTAATTACAGGAATGAAAGATTGTAGTTGGTCAATCAATTGTTCAGCAGTAGGAGCAGAGATTATGATTTGTCGTGTAGAAGATGTTAGAAATTCCTGTTCCACAACATGATCAAGAAAAGACAACAACTTATCATAATAACCATTAACATTTAACAAACCTATGGGTTTATGGTGAATGTGCAATTGGGCCCAAGAGGAAATTTGAAAGATCTCTTTCAATGTGCCTAGACCACCTAGTAAAGCAATGAAGGCATCAACATGGTTAAACATTGCATTCATTCGAGTTGACATTGTGGAGACCTGAAGTTCCTCTCTAATTGTTTTTCCAATGATGTCCCCTTGTGCTAAAGCTTCGGGGATGACCCCTAAAACTTGACTACCTCATAAAAATGCAGCTATTGACACACCTCCCATTAACCCAAGACTGCCTCTCCTATACACTAAATGAATCTTTCTCTTAGCCAGCACTTGACCAAGATGATTTGCTGATTCTAAAAACTCTTTTTCTTTCCCAGGACTAGATCCACTGAAAACACAAATATTTCTTATATGATGACTTGAGGAACTTGCCATTTCTACACACTTCTGTATTTTTTGAATGTATGGGTTGAGTAAAGATGAAAGGAAGGAAGAGAGGGTTTTATAGATGAGAAATTAGAAAGTCAATCATAACACCTATATGTAGGCCAGCTGGAGTCTCACTCTCTCTCTCTCTCTTTTTATTTATTTATTTATTTACTTTTGAAAAAGCATGTGTATGTACAGGTAGTTGTGATTGTGGCTCACATCTTCCCTTGGTTTTACGTCCAAGAATGGCTTAAACGCCCTCTATGAGTCGGGGATAGGCTTCCCATCCAGTTTTCTTAAAAACTAGCAAACAAGGTCTTTTTTAGTTAGATTCCCAAGACTATGTCAAGCATGTTCTTTATGAAAATGGGTTCATAAGTCATGAATTGCACGATGCTTATCTCGAATATGATGAGACTTAAGAGTCAATAGAAGATTATCTAAAGACTCTCTATGTTTTGAAATAAATCCCACCTTTTGATAATTTTCACAGGTTTTGCGGGATGCATGTGATTCCTTGAATATGGTGTGCCAGTAAAATCCACTCTATAAGATTTCTACAATCCTTTTTTTTGACGACACATGATCCCCACGTGCCTTAGAGTGACAAAATTTAATGAAATTACTTACCTCATTGTCAAGAATGCATTTTTGAAATATTTGATCAAGACAATAATTGAATAAGTAGGGGACATCCCAATAGAAATTTTGCACATTGCTCAAAAATTTTCTTTTATCTTCGGTACTCTAGTGAGCTGGCAAAAATCCTGAAGCAAGAAAATTGATATTTTTAGCAAACCAAGGCATTGAACTAAGAGAAAGTAAGGATTCATCAGGAAAGTAATCATTGATAGGTGTGATGTTGGGTGTCAAATCTGTTGTAACTTTTGATAAAAGATCTACATCAACATTTTCGGTGCCTTTTTCATCCTCGATTTCTTCCTGATTGGTCATGGCATGAGAAAATAAAAGTGCTGGCAGGGAATCAGTCTTTTTCTTGTAATATTAAGATTTAACCCCTTCCTTAGCCTTAGAGATTGACTCATCATCTTTCTCACAAGGTTTAAGAGTGGGTTTTTTAATAACCTTACCACTGCGAAGAGTGATGACTGATTTGATTTGATCCATGTGTTGACTTCCCGAACTACTTGCATTGGATTGTATTGCCCCTTGAGATTTTGTTGTGGTTAAGATGGAAACTTACCTTTCTCTTGAAAATTGAGAGCAGATGTGAATTTTGCAAAAGTATCTTTAAAATCTGTTATGCTTTGAGTCAGTTGAGTGTTGATTATCTCTTGCTTTTCAATGAATGCATACAAAGTTTCCTCAAAATTTTTTGTAGGAGGTGGAGCATAAGGAGGTGCATATCCATGAGAATTTTGAAAATTATGGTGTGCTTGAAACTGTGGTTGTGAAGTTTGTGCATTGTCACTCTTCCAACTGAAATTTTGGTAATTGTATGTTTGCTAATATGGGTTATGATTGGGCCTTTCAAAACTATTTAAAGCATGGGCTTGTACATGGAGACATTCCTTAAAAGAAGGCAAGGTTGGACAGTTATTGGTTGAATGCTCATTTGTTTCACATATTTGACACATAATGTTTTCAACAGATTTTAATTGACCACTCTTTTTCAATTCTAGTGCCTCGACTTTTCTAGCTAAAGATGCAAACTTGGCTTGGAGGTCATGATCTTCCCTAAGGTTGTACATACCTCCACTAGATGTATAAGGTTGAGTTTTACTCGGTGCCTCATAAGTACTCGCGGTGTCCCAATTTTGAGCATGTTCAGCTAACAAGTCTAAGTACTTCATTGTATCAGGGTCTTTATCTTCAAAAGTTCCATTGCACATCAATTCAACTATTTGCCTATCTCTAGGTGTTAACCCTTCATAAAAATGTGAAACCAATCTCCATGTTTCAAAACCATGATGAGGGCAAGTATTAAGCAAGTCTCGATACCTATCCCAACATTGGTAAAATGTTTCATAAAGCATGTGCATAATTGTTGTTACTAGGATGACAGAGTAAAGGAGCTCTTTTGTGACTCTCAAGACGCATCTTAGTAACCATTCTTAACAAGGTCTATTATAATACTTCTTGAAATATTCAGGTTTACAAACTCTCGCATTGTTATCACTTAATTCTGCTCATATACTTATTTAACATGTATTCTTAAACCATAATTTACGCACACACACACTTTAACATATGATTGTGGGTTGTATATTGGATTATTACATTATTTATGTTCTTTTGTTAAAGGTAACAACTAAGGGAAAGGGATTGTATATAATTAAAAAAAAAAAAAGAAAAGAAAAAAAAATGATAATAATAAAAATATAGATAAGTTTGGTTTCGTAGCCTCCCTAACCTAAGCAATTAAGCCCGAAGGGGTGTTTTAACACCAAATACCCTAAAGTCAACTGACTTGGGAGCTATTGGCCCAACGCTTATTACATGGGTTGAGGAGAAAAGTTTAAGGAAATCAAACATTGCACTATCTACATATCAATATCTGCGACCCGAGTTACTAAGCTCGTAGGGGTGTCTTAACACCTAATGCCTTAAGACCAACTAGTCTGGGAGTCATTAGCCGAAAGCTCGTTGCATGGTGTTTTTAAATTATATGTATATATATTTAAAAAAAAAACAAGAAGAAAAAAAAAGACAAAAATAATAATCCCAACCCAAGGGAGTTAACCTTAAACATTAGAACAAAAAAAATTATTTTCTTCCAAGAAAAGCCCCATAATTATGTGTTGATACATTGAGCACGAAAGAAAGGTTTATGAATATCTTGTTAAGAGGTATTGAGCAGGTATATAAATTTAACGAGAGTTTGTTTATCTAGATAGATTAATGGAAGTTAAATGATGAATACCTTGCTTTGTGGAATTTGCAAATTGTTTTTCTATTTTAACACATTGATTACTAGGGACTAGTAATAAGCTGGTTGAGGGGTGTGATTAGTACTTAAAAGTGCATTTTTATCATAGTTTTATATCATCATTTTGCACTTGAAGTATCAATAACTCCTTAACTAAAGCATATTTTATAATAATATATCTAATAATATAAGATACCTTTAATTTGTGGTAAATGTTCATTTTAAATGCAGGCCTATCACATAAATGAAAGGATTGATTGATGACTTTAAGAACTTAAATTGCAAGGGCAAAAAGATGACCAAAATTAGAAAAGAGATGTCGGTGCAATCCAAACCGGAATACTATTCTGTAATTGGGTCATATCTGGAGCTATAGATCTCATATTTAGGTCTACTTTATATGGATGGAAAGGTAAGACATAGGCCTAAAACTTTTATATGGAGACCAAGATCTAAAAAGGCCATTTTCAAGTCCAAATTGTAGCAACAACAAAGAAGCCCGAATCTGTCCTCTTGCCCGAGCACTGTTCAATAGTTTGGCCATATCTAGAGTTATAGACGTCCAAATGAGCTGAATGTTTTACACAAGAAATATGAGACAATTGCCTACAACTTTCATGTTTTGAAGTGACTCTAATTTTGAAGTTATCAATGACGTTTTAGGCAGACAAGAGAAGATAAGGATTGTCACCAAGTCAAGAGTTGGCCACCCACTCATCAATTAGTCATCAAATCAATAGTTCCCAATTTTGACCTATAAAAGGAGGCATTTGTCATGTATTTAGGCATCTTGGTTTCCAGATCAAGATCATGCTCTTGCTTTCTCTCTTTGTATTTTTTGTAATGTTTATGCTTTGCTTTCATTAATATCAAGTTTATGCCTTTCATTTCCTTTCATTTACTTAGTTAACTTTTATCTTATTAATGTTCTTATTTTTTTTTCTTTCTTTCATTATGTCTAGCTAAGTTTATTATGTCAAGGTGAAAAGGCTACACCAATGGTGTAAGAATAAGTATAGTGTAAACTTAATATGGACTTTAATGTTTGATACTAACATGTTTTGTATTTGTTATCTTGCTCACTCTTTAATACTTTGCTTGTTGAATGACTAATCTTGATTTATGTTGTATAACACTTGGTACAACAAATGCTTGGCACTTTCATAGCCCATATTGTATGGTATAACCGACACCTGAGCTATGAAAGGAACTTGATTTGTTGTTAACATAAGTTATAATCATGAATGCTTGACGACATTTACAAGTATTAGCATTAATCGAATAAGATGACTAATGTAATCATGTTAACAATATATAATCTGATTGGAACCTCCTTTGTGTGTGGTTTCCAATTGAATAATAAGAGTTTATACTATACTTGTTTAACATACCATTAGTGGAACCTCTAACCTTGACATTTGTTATTATCATTGTTTAATCGTTACATTAATATTTCTTCTCAAAGTTCTCATCTTCCTCTCCTTCTTTTTCTTTATTATTATTATTATTATTATTATTACTATTATTATTATTATTATTATTATTATTATTATTATTATTATTATTGTTGTTATTGTAATTGTTATTGTTGTTGTATTATTGTTATTTATAATTTGTACAATTAACCTCCCTGTGGTTCGACCCCGGTCTCGCCGGGTTATTTATTACTTCGACACTCCTGCACTTGGGAGAAGACATCAATCTTTTAGTCGTGTCAACAGGTCCAGCCCGAAGCAACTTAGTCACTAGCAGCCCAGTGACTAAGTTGCATGAGATAGTGCAACGTGAATTATAATTCACGTTGCACTATTCTCATGTACAGAGAAGGAAAGAAATGAAGAAGAGAGGAGGGAGGCTTACCTGGCGCTGGGGAGTTCGTGGCACATGGTGAGGCTGGGGGTGGAGGGAACGACGGCTGGCTTTGGTCGCCGCTGGATGAAAAAACAAAAATAGAGGCCTACAAAGAAGAAGGAAAATTCGCAGTTGGAGCTGTTGGAGTGGCGGAGGAGAGAGTTGTTTCCCTAGCTGCTTTTGGAAAGGAAGGGAGTTTCACAGCAAGGTGGTGACCATTGTTTCTACTGTTGCCGCAGCCGCTGGGATCATGGTGGCAGAGAAGAAGATTTTTACAAAGAAGAGAGAGAGAGAAATGGTGCAAACACCATATGAGATGTTTTGGAGGCCACTTAAGGTGGAGGTGATGGCCAGAAGACAAGAAATGGTGATGGTGGTGGTTGAAAGCCATGGAGGAGAGAGAAAGAAGAAAAAGTGGTGGTTGTAGGAAAATTTGGTAGGGAAGGCTGGTTTTTAGCCAACTTCAGGTTTTATTTTTTCCTCCAAAATTACAGCTTGATTTTTTTTTTTTATAGTCCTTCTTGTTCTGCTTTCTCCACATTGCTAGCCTTTGTTTTATTTTTATAAAAAAATAGTGATTTTTAGGGAATAACCCAGAATTGGGTTATGACACCCTAAATCAACTAAACCTTAAAACTTGCATGCACACTCCTTCATTCGAGTTATATCTTCATCTATCATAATTAATTCTCATATGTAATACACGCATTCTCATAAACTAATAGGAGTTCAAAAAATCAAACATAGAAATTTTTTTTGGAACAACAAAAAAAATCAAAATAAAAGAATCAACGTTCTCCCAATACCCTCATACTTAAAACACAACATTACCCTTAATATTGAAATAAAAGAAAAGGAATATAAGAGACTGATAAAAATAAAGTAAAATGCGAAAAATAAAAGATAAGGGAAAAAGAAAGCAAATCTGTTTTTCTTTTTCTTTTTGTGTTGGGTTGTCTCCTAGTAAGCGCTTTTGTTTTATGTCATTAGCTTGACATGTTGCATGCTCATTCTTCATAGATTGGTTCAGCTAACTCTGTAGAAATGGTGAGTTTTATCGTCCAACAACCTTCATAGAAAGGTTTCAAGCAATACCCATTGACCTTGAGTACTTTGTTAGTTTTTAAACTTGTAATTTCAACTGCACCACAAGGAAAAACATTAAAAATAAAAAAGGGTCCAATCCAACGAGAGCGCAACTTTCCAGAAAAAAGTTTCAAACATGAATGATAAAAAAGGACTTTGCCTCCAACATTAAACTCTTTTCTTATAATTATTCATTCTTGGAGACTCTTAATATTTTCTTTATAAATCAATGCATTCTCATAAGCATCATTTCAAATCTCTTCCAACTCTTGCAATTATAACTTTCTTGCAATTCCAGTATCATCATAATCCATGTTATATTTTTTAATGGCCTAAAAAGCTTTGTGTTCAAGCTCTACCGGTAGATAACATGTTTTTCTATAAATCATCCTATAAGGTGACATTCTTATATGTAATTTGTAAGCAGTTTGATAAGCTCAAAGTGCATCACCAAGTCGTAGACTCCAATCTCGCTAGTTAGGCTATATTGCCTTTTCCAAAATGGACTTGATTTCTCGCATTGGAATTTCAGCTTGGCCACTCGTTTGAGGATGGTATGCTTTGGAAGTCCAATGAGTCATATGATATTTGCATAACAATGCTTTCATTACACGATTGTAAAAATGAGTGTCACGATCACTAATGATAGCTTTAGGGATTCCAAACCTATCAAATATATGAGTCCTAACAAAATCTAAAACAACCTTAACATCATTAGTTCGTATGGCTTTTGCCTCAATCCATTTGGACACATAATCAACAGCAAGAAGGATATAAAGATTACCAAAAGTAAAAGGAAATGGCCCCATAAAATCAATACCCCAAACATAAAAAATTTCACTTACAAGAATATTCGTTAAAGGCATTTGATTATTATGAGTGATATTACCTATTCTTTAACATTTTTCACATGATTTGCAAAAATGATATACAAGCTTAAAAATAGAAGGCCAATAAAAACCATTTTCAAGTACCTTGTAGGCCGTTCTTTTTGCTTTAAAATACCCACCACAAGAATGAGAATGATAAAAGGTAGAAATGGAATGGAATTCATCTTATGGTACACATCTCATAACTACTTGATCCACACAAAATTTTCACAAATAAGGAGTATCTCAAAAATAATATTTAGCATCAGCTCGTAACTTGTCTTTTTGGAACGTAAACAAACCTAGAGGGAATTCTTTGGTGACTAAATAGTTCGCCAAATCAACATATTATAGTCTTATAGAGGAATGTAACACATATAACTACTCATCAGGGAATGTCTCTCATATTGTTTCAGTTTGTATATCCTTAATCCTTAGTCGGCTCAAGTGATCAGTCACATAGTTTTTTACACCTTTTTTGTCCTTGATCTCAAGATCAAATTCTTGTAAAATTAAGATCCACCTAATTAATTTTGGTTTGGACTCCTTTTTCTTCAAAAGATACCTTAAAGTTGCATGGTTAGTAAAACAATGACTTTTGTACCAAGTAGATATGACCTGAATTTTTCAAGAGCAAACACCACTGTAAAAAGTTTTTTTTCAGTTGTATGGTAATTGCATTGTGCTCCATCTAATATGAAGGAAGCATAGACGATAACATGCAAATTCCTCTATATTCTTTGCCCAAGGACAATCCCTATTGCTTAGTCACTCGCATCACACATTATCTCAAAAGGCTCATTCCAATTTGATGGTTAGATGATAGGGCAGACATGAAACGCCTTTTAAACTCATCATGGGCATCTTTACATGTTTGATCAGACATAAAATCCACTTCTTTGGCTAATAGTTTGCATAAGAGTGTTGTAATCTTTGAAAAATCTTTGATAAAGTATCGATAGAAACCTGCATGGCCAAGAAAAGAATGAATTTCCCTCATGCAGGAAGGGTAAGGCAATGATGAAATAACATCTATTTTAGCTTTATCAACCTCTAATCCATGTGAGACACAACATGCTTAATAATTGTTTCTTGTTCTACCATAAAATAACATTATTCATAGTTTAAGATAAGGTTCGTTTCAATAAACCTTTTCAAGATCAAAGATAAATTTTTTAGATATTTATCAAAAGAATCACCATTCACCATGAAATCATCCATGAAAATCTTAATTATTCTTTCAACATAGTCATAAAAAATACTCATCATGCATTTTTGAAAAGTTACAAGTGCATTACAGAAACTAAAATGCATTCTCCTATATACATATGTGCCAAATAAACATGTAAATGTAGTCTTTTCTTGATCCTCAAAATTAATAACAATCTGATTGTATCTACTATATCCATCAAGAAAGAAATAAAAAGACTTACCTGCTAGGCATTCAAGCATTTGATTCATGAATGGTAATGGAAAATGATCTTTGTGTGTGACAAGATTTAGCTTTCTGTAATCAACACATATTCTCCATCCATTCAACATGCGAGTAGGAATGAGCTCATCATTTTTGTTTTTCACCAACGTGATTCTGTTCTTTTAAGCACCACATGGATTGGCGCCACCCATTTACTATTCGTGATGGGATAAATGACTTTTGCATCTAATAATTTTAAAAGTTCAGCTTTCACTACCTCTATTATAGATAGGTTCAACCTCCTTTGTATTTTCCTTGTTTGTATCGCATTATCCTCCAATAGTATGTGATGTATACACATTGAGGGACTAATGCCCTTAATGTCAATTAAAGTCCATCTAATGGTCGTCTTGTGATCATACAACAACTTCACAAGTTTTTCCTCTTGCATATTTGTCAAACCTATTGCTATAATAACAGGAAGTGTATTGTTGTCGCTAATGAATACATACTTCAAATTATCAGGCAAAGGTTTCAATTCTAATTCGGGGGCCTGTAAAATAGATGGCAAAAAGCTTTTTATGTGAAAGTATTAAATCAATAAAGACATTACCATGGGGAACAGTTTGCAAAGCTTTCAAAGCTAATTTTAATTTGTGCATGTTTTGGGAACACACGGTTAAACCATAGTCATAGCTCAAAGCTACACTTAATTCATTCTCACAATTAAAATAAAAAACTTGTTGCACACACTTATCAACTTTGCATAGCATGTGATAGAATAAATATTATTATAAGGATATTTCATTGTATCATGAAAATTAAATTCAATCTTTTCATCTCCTACTTTCATAGACAAAGTATCCTTGCCACAATCAATCTTTGTATTGGTAGTTTTCAAGAATAGTCTCCCAAATAATATAGAAGTGTTGTTTGATGAATCATAAGAATCATGTTCTATATCAAGAATATAATAGTCACATAGAATGACCAAACTATCAATTTTGATTAGGACATCTTCTATTACACAAAGTAGGTAAACAAAATTACGATCCACAAGTTATATTACAATGCTAGTTTTATTCAAAGGCTCAAGACTAAGAGAATCATAAATATGTTTCGACATAACACTAATGGATGCACTTAAATCACACAAGGCCCTTTTGAAACTAGCATTGCCAATAACATGTGCAATAGCAAACGCACCTCGGTCTTTTTCCTTCAAAGGCATATTATTTTGAACAACAGCAGATAAAACTTCACTTATACTTACCATTTTATGACCTTTTAGTTTGAAAGCTCTTTTGGTAGTACACAACTCCTTCAAGAATTTAGCATACTTAGGAATTTGCTTGATAGCATCACGTAAAGGAATGTTAAGTTTTACTTTCTTGAAAACCTTAAAATCTCTTTTTACTTTCTTGAAAATCTTAAAATCTTTTTTTCTTTCTCCTCTTTCTTTGGCTTAGAAGAACTCACAAGAAAGGGTGGAATTGTTTTAAAATTGGAATTCATTAAGTGAGGACTTACCTTTAGAGTGTTGGTCGTGGTTTCTATTTGGGAAGGAGAAGGATGTTTCTTCTTTATATTTAATTCGGTTTCTATCTCCTCTTCTTCCTCCGTCTCAATTTGTTTCAACCTTTTTCCTTTAAGTTCTTTCCCACTTTGCAACATGATCGCGCTAACATTCTCTTTTGGATTCAATGCTTAGGAGGGCAATTTTCCATTCATTTGTGTTTCCAATTTCCCCATACTTAAAGCTACTTACTCCATTTGCTTCTCCAACATCATCTCACAAAGATTATCATTCGATGACGACCCCATAACATTGGAGTTTGTGAATAAAAAGGGCTGTCGTGCTTGATTATTCTGTTGGGGATGGAACTGTCAACCTTGAATGCCTTATTAAGGTTGGTTTCTATAACATAGGTTAGGATAATCTCTCCATCCAGGATTGTACGTGTATGAAAAGGGATCATACTTACGCTGAGGTTGTCCATTGAATGCTCCATCAACTGCATTAGCTTGTTCAATATAATCTTCTTACATTGTTGGGCACATATCCGAAGCATATCTTTGTAAGGAGCATATACTACAAACTTTCACCTACTGTACATTGCCACAAGCCAAAAAACGTAAAAGAGAAGTAAGATCATTAACTTTATTCTCAAGGTTAGAAATATTTACCTCATTTACTCATTTGTTTGTGAAGTCTCCATAGGTACCAAACTGGTTCAAGTTGGCTGCTATATTTGAGATCCATTGGCATGCAGCCTTGGGTGTCTTATTTACTAATGCCCCTCCACCTGTAGCATCAATAATACTACGGGCAGTAGGCATTAATTCTTCATAGAAATATTAAATGAGCAGCTAATTGGGTATTTGATGATAAGGGCATTGAATACACAATTGCTCAAATCTTTCCCAATACTTGGAAAGTGTCTCTCTATGATATTGCTGAATCCCTTATATTTCTTTTCTTATATTGGCAACATAAGATGCTGGGAAATACTTCTCAAGTAAAATCATCTTCATGGCATTCCACGTTCCAATGGAACTTGGAAGAATGGAGAAAAGTCATGTCTTTACTACCCCTTTTAAAGAGAAAGGGAAAGCTTTCAACTTAACCTATTCTTCATTAACTCCATTTGGTTTCATGCTAACACAAACCATATGGAACTCCTTGAGATGAGTATGAAGATCTTCTCCTGCAAAACCATTGAATGTTGGTAGCAAATGTAAACTAGATTTGAGCTCAAAGTCTACATTATTGTCAATATTTATGCATAATGGTTGATTTTTCACATTAGAAGTAGCAAGCTCCTTGAGTGTATGTTGTCATACAATAGTCATGGTGTTGATGAGAGCTTTCTTTCATAACTTGCGTAAAGTGTTTTCTATTTTGAGATCCACCTACACTTAACTCTAGTTAGTAGAACGGGTTACAAGCATAAGTCATCAAGAAAACTCAAAAGAAACCAACCATACAAGAGATAAAAAAAACAATGCAAATTGTATGAAATCTTACGCTAGAAAACTAAAACTGCCTAAAAAACCTAGAAAACAACGGAATTTAGCCTCGATAGGTCTTGTTTAGAACATCGTTTCCCTTTAGGAAACAAAAGGCCAATAACTAATTCCACCAAAAGATCTGTTTTGAATAGTACCGTTGCCATAAATGAACAGTACCGCAACAAGCAAAAATTTTGCTTCTATTTTTTTTTTGAAAAAAAAATAACAATCATAGTAAATAAAAATAATAACACAAGAATCAACTAAAATTACCTTCCTAGTAACAACGCCAAGATTTATTGCTATGTCACGGTCGCACAAATTAATTATCATGGTTTAAAACACAATATCAGATAATATAGAGCAAGCAAGGGGTCGATCCCACGAGGAAGGTTCAAGTCAGATTTTTATGCTAGATGATATGCAAATTGGAGGGTTTTGGACGTTATCTAGATTAAAGCAAATGAAATTAGAAAACTATCAAGCAAAATTAAATAAAATTAGAAAATTATAAAGAGAACAAACCTTGATCACAAGCACATATCCACCTACTAAAATCAGAACTGATCATGGAAACGAAACATCAATTTATATTCTAAATATTTTTACCTCTTCTTAACATTAGTTAGTTAACGGGTCCGCTATATAACTAACTCTAACCATCAAACAACCACAGTATTCGCACAAGTAATTTAATTCAATGACAACTTTAAGAACTAGATAAGTTGATTAATCAAAAAAGCATAACTATCTGCAATCTATGTTTGATTTGATTGAATGTTCTCCCTAAGATTAATAACATAGATCCCCCATAATTATTAAACTTGGTTGCTTCACAAGTTCATATATCACAACTCCAGTTTGATATCAAACTTAACAATAGATTGTCTACAATAATAACTTAAAGTTCGCTCTAGCAATTAAAATAAATAATTATAGGAAAAATAAGCATGGGAGAACATACATATTCATCATACAAACTAAAAATAAAAGGTAAAATAAATATCATAGTTCTTATAATCCAAAGGTTTCCATGTCCTTGCAACCAAGAAAAAGTGTTTAGTCTTGCATGTTTGTTGAACAACTAGTCAAAAAGAAGGAAGAATGCATAATTTCAAGGTTTTTAAAGGAGGGGGGCGTTTTTCTCCTCTTGGCTGGCTACCCCCCTTCTCTTCTCTCATTCTTTATATATCCTAGGAAACCTTAATCCCTATTTTACAAAATAATCCTCCCTTAAGTAGACTGTTTATATTTAAGTATTTCAATAACTATTTTCCTAAAAAAAGAAGAAATAGCCTTGCATGAAATCTTTAAAATTTGACTTAGAGGAGTTAAATTATTGAAATAAAAACTTAGATATCAATTTAGATGTTTCGGAATGTAATTTGGACTCGTTTCTTCACGAAACCTGTTTGCTGGCAGAATTCAGTTTTTATTTTTGAAAAATCATATCTCCCTCATATGACATCTTTCTTAGATAAAATTTTAAAGCTTTTGTAGGCCTTTAAGTCAGGAATCCAAAAAAATTAAGTTTGCATCAATTGGACTTCTATAGCTCTAGATATTTAAGTCGGAATGACCAAAGATCAACACTGGCAGATTGCGAGATTTGATTTTGAAAGCTATGATTTCTATGCTCTTTCTTATTTTATTTTCTTGCCTTATATTTTAAAAAAATTATGGAAGTTAGCTTTTTAGTATCACTGGAATCACTTCATTTTGACCTCTAGAGCTCACGCTCTACACAAAACATCGATTGAAGATCAAATCTGTCAATTATCTTCAATTTATTCCTTTTTGCATCTTTCATCCAAAAGTGTCTTTAAAATATAAAATGAAGAATATCAAGGCATTTAGTCACTCAGTCAAAGAAAGAGAGAAAATCTAGAGAGAGATGCTCTCCTCCTCCATGGAATGGATTCCCTCTTGTTTGCTGGCACCTCTTGCTGATTGATCTTTCTTGTTCCATTCCTCATCTCTTTTCTGTTCTCTGCCTCCCCTTCACTATTTTCTCTTCATCCTGGTTTCCCCCCACTTTTTCTCTTTTCCTGCATGTCCCTTTTTTTTTTCAAATGGCAAAGAACAAGCGAAAGGCTACTTCTATTGTAGCTCGTAGACAAGATGCTTCACCTACTCATACTGCTAGTCTCGATGTTCATGATCACGATGGTGATGGTTCAATGGTTTTAGCCCTCACGGTTGCTCCTACTGTTGAACCTAATGGCATTCCTCCCCCCTTGGCTCCATCTACTCCTCATGATGTGGGTCTTTGTGCTCCCCACCCAGATCCAGCGATGGTGGGTTCTTCTGGTTCTAAGCACTTGGATGTGGTCTTGGTAAAAGAGTGCCCTGATGGTTCCAATGATGAGATCCTGGATGAGGATCAGCTAGACTTTAACTTTTTTGAGGAAAAGTGTGATGACTCCCCTCAAGGCCATGCAGGGGCCCCTATCCAAAACTTGTCTTCTTCTGCTCCCTTACCATTAGCTGAGCAAATCCCTACCCCCTCTTCGGTGAAGAATATGATGCCTCCCCCCACCTCTTCTAGCGTAGACAACCTGCACCCTTCTCTACTGCAGGTAAACCTTCCTCTACTCCTGGTAATAGCAAATGGCGGGATCTTTTCTTTTCCAATAGATCTATTATTTCCTGCACCAAACTTCAAAACTTTGCTCTTAACCATCTCTTCAAAACTTGTGCCATCTCCCCTGAGGATATTCAACCACAATTTGAAGTTTGGAATCTTTGTGTTGTGGGCTATGTTTCTGGTAAAAACCCTGGCTATAGAGCTCTAAATAGTATTATTTCCAATGTCTGGAAATGTGAGGCCTCCCTTACCATCCATGAATCTAGGTGGTTGCTATAAAAATTTAAGACAGAGGAGGATAAGCTTACGATTCTCTATGGAGGTTAGTGAGTTTCTTCTATGACTCTCTGATTAGTACTTAAAAGTGCATTTTTATCATGGTTTTATATCATCATTTTGCACTTGAAGTATCAATAACTCAACCAAAGCATGTTTTATAATAATATATCTAATAATATAAGATACCTTTAATTTGTCGTAAATGTTCATTTTAAATGCAGGCCTATCACATAAATGAAAGGATTGAGTGATGACTTGAAGAACTTAAATTGCAAGGACAAAGAGATGGCCAAACTTAGAAAAGAGATGTCGGTGCAATCCAAACCGGAACACTGTTCGGTAATTGGGTCATATCTAGAGCTATATATCTCAGATTTAGGTCCAATTTATATGGATGGAAAGGTAAGACATAGGCCTACAACTTTCATATGGAGCCCAAGATCTAAAAAGGCCATTATCAAGTCCAAATTGTAGAAACAACAAAGAAGCCCGAATCTGTCTTCCAGCCCGAGCACTGTTCGGTATTTTGGCCATATCTGGAGTTCTAGAAGTCCAAATGAGCTGAAGTTTTTACACAAGAAAGCTGAGACAATTGCCTACAACTTTCATGTTTGCAACTGGCTCCAATTTTGACGTTATCAATGACGTTTTGGGCAGACAAAAGAAGATAAGGATTGTCACCAAGTCAAAAGTTGGTCACCCACTTATCAATTAGTCATCAAATCAATAGTTCCCATTTTTGGCCTATAAAAGGAGGCATTTGCCATGCATTTAGGCATCTTGGTGTTCAGATCAAGATCATGCTCTTCCTTTCTCTCTTTGTATTTTTTATGCTTTGTTTTCATTAATATTAAGTTTATGCCTTTCATTTCCTTTCCTTTACTTAGTTAACTTTTATGTTCTTATTTTGTTTATCTATTTTGCTTTCTTTCATTATGTCTAGCTAAGTTAATTATGTCAAGGTGAAAAGGTTACACTAATGGTGTAAGAATAAGTATAATGTAAACTTAATATGGACTTTAATGTTTGATACTAACATGTTTTATATTTGTTATCTTGTTCACTCTTTAATACTTTGCTTGTTAAATGACTAATCTTGATTTATGTTGTATAACACTTGGTACAACAAATGCTTGGCACTTTCATAGCCCATAATGTATGGTATAACCGACACCTGAGCTATGAAAGGAACTTGATTTATTGTTAACATAAGTTATAATCATGAATGCTTGACGAGATTTACAAGTATTAGCATTAATTGAATAAGATGACTAATGTAATCATGTTAACAATATATAATCTGATTGGAACCTCCTTTGTGTGTGGTTTCCAATTCAATAATAAGAGTTTATACTATACTTGTTTGATATACCATTAGTGGAACCTCTAACCTTGACATTTGTTATTATCATTGTTTAATCGTTACATTAATATTCCATCTCAAAGTTCTCATCTTCTTCTTCTTCTTCTCCTTCTTTTTCTTTATTATTATTATTATTATTATTATTATTATTATTATTATTAGTACTACTACTACTACTACTACTACTACTACTACTACTACTACTACTACTACTACTACTACTACTACTACTACTACTACTACTACTACTACTACTACTACTACTACTACTACTACTACTACTACTACTACTACTACTACTACTACTACTA
>NW_011501488.1:0-7383 GCF_000495115.2 Populus euphratica | reverse complement strand
AATTAAAAAACAAATCAAGTGGCTGGTTTTACCGCCTAAAAAAAAATTAAAAAACAAATCAAGTGGTTGGTTTTACCGCCTAAAAAAAATTTGACCTTAACGTTTTGGATATTGGACTATTAATTGTTGGATTTTGGTTGGTTCAACCATTTTTCTTTTATTTTCTATTCTTATTAGTTGCTAATATTTTTCTTGTTTATTTCATTTTATTTGGTTGATATTGTTTTTATTTATTGTCTAAAGTGCTTGGCCGGTATCACCGCCTTTTTATTCAAGCTTCTTATAATTATCTTTTAATGTTTATTGTTGTTAATAGTGCTTATTAGTTGGAGAGTGAATTTCTTAATTTGTTGTATTTTTATTTTTGAGCTATTACTTTTATTTGCATTTTTTTTCTTTCCTTTCCTTTCATATTCATATAATTGTTATATTATTATTATTATTATTATTATTTTATCATGGCTAATGTTGAAGATGTAGAGGGTGAAGGGAGTGTTCAAGGTAATGGACCTCCACAATTCAATGATCAACCTAATTTTCGAACTCTTAGAGAGTATCTTCACCCGGCTAGACAAAGTACACCTTCGTGTATTATCTTACCTCTTAACCAACAAGCTTTCAATTTGAAACCGGGCATGATTCAACTTCTTCCCACATTTCATGGTATGGATTCTGAAAATCCATACATACACATTAAAGACTTTGAAGAGGTATGTAATACTTTTATTGATAGAACATGCACCGAGGAAACCATTCGGCTTAAATTGTTCCCATTCTCTCTAAAGGATAAAGCCAAGCTTTGGCTAAACTCCTTGCGTCCTAGGTCTATAGGTACATGGAGAGAAATGCAAGCTGAATTTTTGAAAAAATACTTCCCCACTCATAGGACAGCAGCCTTACAACGTCAAATGATGAATTTTTCTTGTAGTCCAAATGAGTCATTTCACCAAGCTTGGGAAAGGTTCAAAGACTTGTTAAATGCATGCCCTCATCATGGTTTTGAGATGTGGAGGTTAGTGAGTTTCTTTTATGACTCTCTTACCGCAGATTTTAAAAAGCTAGTGTCAACCATGTGTAATGGTGAGTTTTATGACAAAGAACCAAGTGAGGCCTTTGATTTTTTTGATCAATTGGCTGAAAACACAAAGCAATGGGAGACTTCTCTCCCAGTTCATGTTGAGTCTAGAAACACCATTTCTCATTCAAGTGGGAAGTTTCAATTGAAAGAGACTGATGACCTCAATGCTAGATTAGCCTCATTGGCTAGGAAAGTAGAGTCTCTTGAGATTAAAAAAGTGCATGTCATAAGTGAACAACAAGAGGAAAGTTGTGTTGTTTGTGAGAGCAAAGGGCATAGGACAACTGAGTGTCCTACCATTCCAGCCTTCAAGGAAGTGCTATATGGCCAAACTTCTGATTCAAGTAATGTTAGAAAGCCATTTCCAAACCAAGTAGGCAATCCCTACTCTGAGACCTATAATCCTGGATGGAGGAACCACCCAAATTTTGGATGGAGAAATGAGGGCTCTTCAGTACCTCAAACATTTCAACCTCCACCCCAACCATTTCATGCTCCCACACATAACACATACCAACCACCTCATAAGAGATCCTTAGAGGATACTCTTCAACAATTCATCCAAACGCAAGGAGGAATCAACAACCAAGCTTACAAATTCCAAGACCAGACCAATAGGACCTTAGATGACATTCGAAGTCAACTAACTAAGTTGACTCAATCACTAAGCATTCAAGAGAAGGGAAAAATCCCAGCTCAACCAATGCCCAATCCTAGAGGTCAGGTACACATGAGTGAATCCTCACCTACTGAACCTTTAAACCATGAACAAGTCCAAGCCATCACTACCCTTAGAAGTGGAAAGATTGTTGACAAAGGTATAGGTTTTAGGATTCCTAAAGGTATTGTGGAGGAGAAATCTAGGGAAAGTGAAGAGGGAATCAAAACACAAGTGACAAATGAGAGTTTGAGTGACAAAGAAGGCAAGATAAATAAGAAAGAGATGAGTGAGAAAGGAGATGATTCAAGAAAAATTGGAGTCCAAGTGAGTGATTTAGAATTTGTTCCTAGAGCACCATTTCCACAAAGGTTAGGGAAACCTAAACAAGATCTTATGAACTCAGAAATCTATGAATTGTTCAAACAAGTGAAAGTCAATATTCCACTCCTTGATGCAATTAAACAAGTTCCATCTTATGCAAAGTTTCTTAAGGATTTATGCACAGTCAAAAGGAGATTGAATGTGAAAGAAAGAGCTTTTCTGACTGAACATGCTAGTGCCATCATCCAGTTTAAGACCTCTCCCAAATACAAAGATCCTCGTTGTCCTACCATTTCATGCATTATTGGAAGTCATAAGATAGATCAAGCTTTGTTGGATTTAGAAGCAAGTGTGAATTTAATACCCTACACTATTTACGAACAATTAGGTTTAGGAGAAATCAAGCTTACTCGAATCACCCTTTAATTAGCTGATAGGTCAATCAAGATTCCCAAGGGTATCGTTGAGGATGTGTTGGTCCAAGTAGATAAATTCTACTTTCCTGTTGATTTTGTAGTGTTAGACACCGCACCAATTCAAGGTTCTAATGCTCCCATCCTAGTCATTTTAGGGAGACCTTTCCTAGCTACATCCAATGCCTTAATTAACTGTAGGAATGGGGTGATGAAATTGTCTTTTAGGAATATGACTGTGGAGATGAACATATTCAATGTCTCCAAAAAAATTAGGGAACATGAGGACATTAGAGAGGTAGATTTGATCCAAACAGTTTGTCAAGAACACTTTGATAGAGTGTGGATCAAGGATCCATTAGAGAGAACTTTAATTCATGATGAAAGATTTTGTTCTTTGGAATATGTTGATGAGGAAGTAAGAGAACTCAAGACTTATCTAGATCCAATGCCTATTATGTCAATAGGTCAATGGACCCTATCGTTTGAGCCTTTGATTTCACCCCATGTGAAAGTTGAGGCATCTCTTGTCCAGCCTTATAAACCAGAAAGGAAGCCTTTACCGAGTGATCTTAAGTATACATTTCTAGGGGAAGATGAATCATATCCTATTGTGATCTCATCAAAACTTAGCATAGAGCAAGAACAAAAACTTTTGAGAGTGGTGAGAAAACACAAGAAAGCAATTGGGTGGAAAATTACTGACTTGAAAGGAATTAGCCCTCTTTTATGTACACATAGAATCTATTTTGAAGAAGAGGCTAAATTTGTGAGGCAAATGCAAAGACGATTGAACCCAAACATGAAGGAAGTAGTGAGAGGTGAAGTGCTTAAGCTACTTGATGCAGGTATCATTTATCCTATTGCAAACTCAAAATGGGTTAGTCCAACCCAAGTTGTCCCTAAAAAATCTAGAGTCATGGTAGTGAATAATGAAAATAATGAGTTGGTACCAACTAGAATCCAAACTAGATGGCGTATGTGCATTGATTATCGTAAATTGAACATGGTGACTAGGAATGACCATTTTCCACTTCCATTTTTAGACCAAGTGCTTGAAAGAGTAGCTGGAAGAGCTTTCTATTGTTTTCTTGATGGATACTCAGGTTACAACCAAATTGAGATTTCTTTAGAAGACCAAGAAAAAACCACTTTCACTTGTCCTTTTGGTACTTATGCTTATAGAAGAATGCCTTTTGGTTTGTGTAATGCACCAGCCACTTTTCAAAGGTGTATGATGAGTATTTTTAGTGACATGGTGGAAAATTTTTTGGAAGTTTTCATGGATGATTTTTTAATTTATAGGGATTCTTATGAGTTGTGTCTAATGCATTTAGAAAAAGTCCTTGAAAGATGTGAAGAGAGCAATCTTGTACTCAATTGGGAGAAGTGTCATTTTATGGTGACACATGGCATTGTCTTAGGTCACATTGTCTCTTCAAAAGGAATAGACGTAGATAAGTCAAAAGTGGAAATCATTCAAAAATTACCTACCCCTAGGACTGTGAAAGATGTGAGATCCTTTTTAGGACATGCTGGTTTTTATCGAAGATTCATTCATTCTTTTAGTACCATTGCCAAACCATTGTGTAACTTGTTGTCACAAGATGTCCAATTTGATTGGACATCAAAATGTCAAGAAGCTTTTGAAAAGCTTAAAGGGTTGTTGACAACTGCACCAATCATGCAAGCTCCTGATTGGTCTTTACCATTTGAACTGATGTGTGATGCTAGTGATTTTGCGGTTGGGGCTGTTTTAGGGCAAAGAAAAGACAAGAAACCTCATGTCATATATTATGCTAGCAAGACTTTGAATGATGCTCAATTGAATTACACTACAACTGAAAAAGAACTCTTAGCTGTAGTCTTTGCATTAGACAAGTTTAGGTCTTATTTGGTTGGATCTCTTGTTATTGTTTTCACTGATGATGCAGCATTGAAATATTTGCTCATAAAACAAGATGCCAAACCACGTTTGATTCGATGGATCCTCCTACTCCAAGAGTTTAACGTTGAAATTCGAGATAAAAAAGGAGTAGAGAATGTAGTGGCTAATCATTTATCTCGTCTTTCAAGCTATGAGAGCATAATTGATGAATCTCCAATAAATGAACTCTTTACTAATGAAAATTTATTTTGTGCAGGTACTGTCTCTTACATTGGTTCTCCATGGTATGCTGACATAGCAAATTACCTAGCCACATGTCAGATTCCTTCTCATTGGTCTAAACTTGACAAACAAAAATTCTTGCGCAATGTGCGCACCTTTTTTTGGGATGACCCCTACCTTTTTAAATATTGTCCTAACCAAATTATTAGGCGGTGCATCCCTGATCATGAAATTCCAAGTGTCATTAATTCTTTTCATGCATTAGCCTGTGGTGGGCATTTCTCTTCCAAGAAAACCATTGTCAAAATCTTGCAGTGTGGTTTTTATTGGCCCACCATGTTTAAAGATGTTCATGTCTTCTGTGTTGCATGTGATCGATGCCAATTCATCCTTGTAGCTGTTGATTATGTGTCTTCTCCCAAGTGCAGGAGTGTCGAAGTAATAAATAACCCAGCAAGACTGGGGTCGAACCATAGGGAGGTTAATTGTATAAATTATAAACAACAATTATAAACAACAACAATAGTAACAATAACAACAACAATAATATTAGTAGCAATAATAATAATAATAATAATAATAATAATAACGTAAGGATTAATCAATGATAAAAACAAATGTCAAGGTTAGAGGTTCCACTAATGGTATGTAAAACAAGTATAGTATAAACTCTTATTATTCAATTGGAAACCACACACAAAGGAGGTTCCAATCAGATTATAGACTGTTAACATGATTACATTAGTCATCTTATTCGATTAATGTTAATACTTGTAAATCTCGTCAAGCATTCATGATTATAACTTATGTTAACAACAAATCAAGTTCATTTCATAGCTCAGGTGTCAGTTATACCATACAGTATGGGCTATGAAAGTGCCAAGCATTTGTTGTATCAAGTGTTATATCCAAGCATTTGTTGTACCAAGTGTTATACAACATAAATCAAGATTAGTCATTTAACAAGCAAAGTATTAAAGAGTGAACAAGATAACAAATACAAAACATGTTAGTATCAAACATTAAAGTCCATATTGAGTTTACACTATACTTATTCTTACACCATTAGTGTAACCTTTTCACCTTGACATAATAAACTTAGCTAGACATAATGAAAGAAAAAAAAATAAACAAAATAATAACATAAATAAGATAAGAGTTAACTAAGTAAAGGAAAGGAAATGAAAGGCATAAACTTGATATTAATGAAAGCAAAGCATAAACATTACAAAAAATACAAAGAGAGAAAGGAAGAGCATGATCTTGATCTGGAAACCAAGATGCCTAAATGCATGGCAAATGCCTCCTTTTATAGGCCAAATTGGGAACTATTGATTTGATGACTAATTCATGAGTGGGTAGCCAACTCTTGACTTGGTGACAATCCTTATCTACTCTTGTCTGCCCAAAACTTCATTGATAACGTCAAAATTGGAGCCACTTGAAAACATGAAAGTTGTAGGCAATTGTCTCAAATTTCTTGTGTAAAATATTTAGCTCATTTGGAATTCTAGAACTCCAGATATGGCCAAAATACTGAACAGTGCTCGGACTGGAGGAAAGATTCGGGCTTCTTTGTTGTTGCTACAATTTGGACTTGAAAATGGCCTTTTTAGATCTTGGGCTCCATATGAAAGTTGTAGACCTATGTCTTACCTTTCCATCCATATAAAGTAGACCTAAATATGAGATCTATAGCTCTAGATATGACCCAATTACCGAATAGTATTCTGGTTTGGATTGCACCGACATCTCTTTTCTAAGTTTGGCCATCTCTTTGCCCTTGCAATTTAAGTTCTTAAAGTCATCAATCAATCCTTTCATTTATGTGATAGCCTACATTTAAAATGAATATCCTTTCATTTATGTGATAGGCCTGCATTAAAAATAGACATTTACCACAAATTAAAGGTATCTTATATTATTAGATATATTATTATAAAACATGCTTTAGTTAAGGAGTTATTGATACTTCAAGTGCAAAATGATGATAGAAAACCATGATAAAAATGCACTTTTAAGTACTAATCACACCCCCCAACCAGCTTATTATTAGTCCCTAGTAATCAAAGCTTTAAAATAGAAAAACAATTTGCAAATTCCACAAAGCAAGGTGTTCATCATTTAACTTCCATTAATCTATCCAGATAAACAAACTCTCATTAAATTTATATATCTGCTCAATACCTCTTAACAAGATATTAATAAACCTTTCTTTTATGCTCAATGTATCAACACATAATTATGAGGCTTTTCTTGGAAGAAAACAAAATTTTTTGTTCTAATGTTTAAGGTTAACTTCCTTAGATTGAGATTATTGTTTTTGTCTTTTTTTTGTCTTTTTTTTTCATATATATATATATATATATATAACTTAAAACACCATGCATCTTTAACCCATATATATATATAACTTAAAACACCATGCATCTTTAACCCATGTAACGCGCTTTCAGCTAATGACTCCTAGACCAGTTGGTCTTAGGGCATTAGGTGTTGAGACACCCCTATGAGCTTAATAACTCGGATCGCAGATACTGATATGTAGATAATGCAATGTTTGGTTCCCTTAAGCTTTTCTCCTCAACCCATGTAACAAGCGTTGGGCCAATAACTCCCAAGTTAGTTGACTTTAGGGTATTAGGTGTTAAAACACCCCTTCGGGCTTAATTGCTTAAGTTAGGGAGGTTACAAAACCAAACTTATCTACATTTTTATTATCAGCATTTTTAATTTTTAACAATGCAATGTTTGGTTCCCTTAAGCTTTTAATTATAAAAATGCACTTTTTTTTCTTTTT
>NW_011501475.1:39979-41713 GCF_000495115.2 Populus euphratica | reverse complement strand
TACTACTACTACTATTGTTATTGTTATTATTATTATTATTCTTGTTGTTGTTATTATATTGTTGTTATTTATAATTGATACAATTAACCTTCTTGTGGTTCGACCTTGGTCTTACTGGATTATTTATTACTTCGACACTCCTACACTTAGAAAAAGATATCAATTTTTAGTTGTGTCAATATTGATATACTTATATTGACTCATTCACATGAGCAATCACCTCTAACACTTGTAAGTTAGTAGAGATGAGACTAATTGAGTTTTAATGCTCAATAAGTGACTTGGGCGCAATGTGAGCAACTTTAACCTAATAATTATTAAAATATCATCTTAGTTAGGACCAAGATGAGGTTATTAAATAAAAGAATTGACATGAATAAATTCTCACTATTCATATGTCTACTATGATTAAAGTCGAGTATGAAATTATTTATCTGCCACTAATGATAATGAGCAAATGAGAATTTCTAAAGATTCATATGTTGTATTTCCTCTAATAAGAAGAGTAACGACATATACTCTTTGTCTTCAAAAAAGAAAAGAGCAAGGTCCATTATATCATGTATTTCATACTATATGTGCTAACGACTATTACAGAAATAAAGAATGGATCCTTCTTTATTATATGAGTCTTGAAGATCATATCTAAGATCTCAAAATCTTACCCTTTGTGACTTTTAACTGTATCAAAAAGTGATATATAAATGATTGCTACTTTAGAAGTATATCCTATGGTTATGGAATGATTTGACTTAAAGAAATACTCTTAGAAAATTGAGTTAATGCAAATCTGATTGATATGAGAATGAAAAAAAAGGTAATTTTAATTCTGCACCTGTTATTCATATTCACCAACCAAGATCATATCACTTGAATAAATTTGATATGATATAGAATACTTGTGATTATAGGGATTGATTAAATATGAAATTCTGGAAAAATTGAATTATATTTGGTTATATATAATTAAAAATGCTTAGAATATAGTATATTTTAAAAAATAATTAAGGTTGATGTCGCTCTCAAGTAAAACAAAAAAGATCCAAGAGAGATATTTTAATGCCTTTTCACAACATGTGTCCCTCAACATAACTAGGGGTAAGGGTGATCATTTCGGTCAGATTTAATTTTTTTTAAAAAAACAACCAAACTAAAATTAAAAAAAAAACACCAAAACCCAACCAAAATTGATTCAAAGCGACCGGTTTCAATTCGATTTGATTCAGTTTTTAGAACAAAAACTGATTCAAACCGGTTTGACTAAGTTTTTTCTAGTTTGGCTTGGTTTTTTTGGCCTTTTTCAGTTTGGCTCTGTTTTGGCTCGTTTTTTTTTCCGGTTTGGCATGGTTTTTTCCGGTTTGGGTTCAGTTTGGTTTGGTTTGTTTTTGTTTTTTTTTTTTGTTTCAAGCTCATTGCTTGACCGCATTTTATGATCGGCTTCTTTTAACTCGCAAGTGCATGAGTGTGTGATGTAGCAATTAACTTGGTAAGATCGAGGTTATATCCACACAAAGCTAGATCTTGAAATTAAGCTAGGTAACAAAAAAACTCAAGAGAAATTAAATCAACAATAACTTGGTTAAAAATAATTGATGGATTTGTTTTCAAAGATGAAAAAATGTAAATAGATTTTAAATGTTAAGAAAAAGTAAGTCTTGGTCTAAATCAATTTTAATGGTAATGTATTGGTGATTCCTTCAAGGTATATAAGATAACTCAACCTAATATCAATGA
>NW_011501475.1:0-38974 GCF_000495115.2 Populus euphratica | reverse complement strand
ATTGAACAGTGCTCGGGCTGGAAGACAGATTCGGGCTTCTTTGTTGTTGCTACAATTTGGACTTGAAAATGACCTTTTTAGATCTTGGGCTTCGTGAAAGTTGTAGGCCTATGTCTTACCTTTCCATCCATATAAAGTAGACCTAAATCTGAGATCTACAGCTCCAGATATGATCCAATTACCAAATAGTGTTCCGGTTTGGATTGCACCAACATCTCTTTTCTAAGTTTGGTCATCTCTTTGTCCTTCCAATTTTTGTTCTTAAATTCATCAATCAATCCTTTCATTTATGTGATAGGTTTGCATTTAAAATGAATATTTACCATAAATTAAAAGTATCTTATATTATTAGATATATTATTATGAAACATGCTTTAGTTAAGGAGTTATTGATACTTCAAGTGCAAAATGATGATATACAGCCTTAATAAAAATACACTTTTAAGTATCAATCACACCCCCCAACTAGCTTATTACTAGTCCCTAGTAATCAAAGTGCTAAAATAAAAAAATACTTTGCAAATTCCACAAAGCAAGGTAGTCATCATTTAACTTCCATTAATCTATCTAGATAAACAAACTCTCATTAAATTTATATACCTGCTCAATACCTCTTAACAAGATATTCATAAACCTTTCTTTTGTGCTCATTGTATCAACACATAATTATAGGGCTTTTCTTGGAAGAAAACAAAATTTTTGTTCTAATGTTTAAGGTTAACTTCCTTGTGTTGGGATTATTATTTTTGTCTTTTTTTTTATATAAATATATATACATGTTGTTACTAAATTTTGGACCCCATGTGCTAGAGATGGTGTGTACCCGTTTTGAACCAAGTATGGGTGTATCTCATGTTTGCTAGAAAATTGACAAAAGTGAAAAAAAGGGTTCTGCTACTGTCGCAATTTATTTATTATTTTCTTTTTCTTTTGTTCCAACTTAGGCTCTGATTCTGACTTGGTTTCGTACGATATCTGACCATCCTAACTATATTATGTCATTCATGACATGTTCAAAAATTGACCTATACCTTTATTAGGTCCTAGGGATCATTGTTTGTAGGGCAGATTCTCAGTCACATTTGAATGCTTTAGCATTGTCAAATCAAGAACCTTTTTGACCAACTAGATTACTGACAGTTTCTATTCTATAAAATGATTTTTTCTCATTTCGACTCCTCCATCAAAGTTGTAGTCCTAGATGCGTAGATGATTTTGGGCTTTTGAATCGCTTGATTTTGATATCAGAAGCTCAAGATATTCCTGTTTGAATATCTAACGTGAAGGTAGAGAATTCTGCCGCGAGAAGGATATTGACCCGAGTCTGCACTAAAAAATTTCTATTTTTGGCTTAGTTTTTGTGATTTTTGTTCTTAGTTCATACTCTCAGTCATGTCAGGATTCCCAACATTCATCAGTTTTTGAGTTAGACCTGGAAATCCCTTTTGACCGACTAGATTACTGCTAGTTTCTGTTCTATAAAATGATTTTTTCTCACTTCGACTCCCTCATCAAAGTTGTAGTCCTAGATGCGTAGATGATTTTGGGCTTTTGAATCGCTTGATTTCGATATCAGAAGCTCAAGATATTCCTGTTTGAATATCTAACGTGAAGGTAGAGAATTCTGCCGCGAGAAGGATATTGACTCGAGTCTGCACTAAAAAATTTCTATTTTTAGCTTAGTTTTTGTGATTTTTGTTCTTAGTTCATACTCTCAGTCATGTCAGGATTCCCAACATTCATCAGTTTTTGAGTTAGACTCACAAATCCCTTTTGACGAATTAGATTACTACCAGTTTCTGTTCTGTAAAAAGATTTTCTCATTTCAATTTCTTCATCAAAGTTTTAGTCCTAGACGTGTAGATAAATTTGGGCTTTTGAGTCACTTGATTTCGATATCAGAAGTTTAAGATATTCCTGTTTGAATATCCAACGTGAAGGTAGAGAATTCTGCCGCGAGAAGGATATAGCCCAAGTTCGCGAGACTGATTCGAAGGATTTTTTTCTAGACCAAGGACTGAATTGAAAAGTGTTAAAATAAGGGATTTAATTGAAGAAGGATATGGAGAGCTGGAGAGGGGGCTGGATCATCATAAATGACAGGATGTTTACCACACCGAATAAGGAAAATAAGACTTTGCGACTGCACCCTCCATCTGATTTCTTTCCCTTTTTCTTTGCTGTTTTCCTTTCTCATCACGTCTAATTATTGGAGCTGAAGACCACGTTTTTGTTGCCTCATTTCAAAGGGAGCAGCTGGCCCTATGGAAGGAAAGAAAAGAGCCACACCATCCTCCAAAACTGGAAAGAAATCAGACATAAAGCACCACCATAAAATCAGAATATTGTAGTTTCTTTTTGTGTTTTTTTTTACTGCAAATCAGTAGGGATTTGCGTCCTAGGATTAATGCATTGAATCCTTCCTAAATAGAGATATGTTAGACTATATATAAGCTCCTCTAATGACCTAGGGCGGCAGAAAAAAACAGAGGGAGGAGAATAGAGGAAAAAGAGCAGCAAAGGAGAGGAGAAAAATAAAAAAAACGAAGAGAAAAGAAAGAAAAACGAACACAGCAAAAGAAAGAAGAAAAAAAAAACGAGAGGTAGGGAGTTAGTAAAAAAACGCAAGTAACAGGGGAACAAAGGGGTTTCGTTCTTTGATCCATAGAGCCTTTGGTTCCTATACATCCTTTCGTCACTGTGAAAGAAACAAAAGAGAGGAGAAAGGAGAGGCAGGCGATGGGGAAACCAATTATTTCATCTTTTTCAGCATCTCTATTTTCGTCTGTCATTTACCAGCAGCCAAGGAGGCGACGGTATTCAAGGAAGCACGCTAAACCATTTCAGCGAAGACCTGCAGGTATTTGTTTTGATGTTAAAAAAAAGAACTCTTTTATCTTTTGGCTAAACCATTTCAGCGAAGACCTGCAGGTATTTCACTTTCATTTTCTATTTCCTTTTTGCCATACAATGAATGCCAGCTTTTTTTTCTTCCCATGGCTGTGAGTGTAGATTTTCTTTTTTGTGTTAGAATTGTAGTTTCTTTGTTTCATTTAGTGCATGAGGAACCGGGAGAGGAGGGGTTGTCATCAACCCCCTCTTTAGCTCAGATGTTTTCCTTTTCTGCTTCATATTTTGTCAGGGAAGGAAATTGAAATTTGGGGGGAAACCTTCTGCAATTGCAGTAAGGTTTTGGGTGGATTCTAAAGGGGGGCATTCATTTTTTTTGTGCTGTTAAAAGACAGCATTTTGTGTTACCGTTCAAGTGAATTATAATTCACTTGAACAGTAACAAAACAGGTTTTTTTTTGGGTTTAAAAATGAACCGAATTTTATTTGAGAAAAATTTGTTTTTTGAGGGACCATCTTTGTTGTGTTATATTTTATTCATTTTTACAGAATTTTGAGAATATATATATATATGCGCAAGGTTTGTGGTCTTTAATTGTGATTAACTGTGATGTTTATGTTTCGATAAAAAAAATAAAAAAATATATTTCTTGTGTGCTGCATACGGCCAATATCCTAACATGTTTTGAATGTTTTTTTATACAAAAAATATTGGAAGTTTTGAAAAATATGTTTTCGCATGGATTTCTTAAACACAATGAAAATTGTTTTCTTGCATTTCTGGATTTTACAACATGTTTGTAAAACTCCAAAGGGTATTGGCCAATATTCCAAAAAAATATAAAAATCTTATTTTGGGGAGAATTTATCTATTATTTACCGCTAATGTTTGGATAAAGAAATCCTTAAAGGACAAATATCCAAAATATTATTGGGAATAATTTATTATTATTCACTATTAATATTTGGATAAAGAAACCCGGAGTGGTAAATATCCAAAATAATTTTCTAGGCATAATAAATCCGCACACATCCTTGAAAGAAGCCTTGATTATAATCGAGGACATTTCAATTTTTTTTTCTCTATGGTTTACGAGCTGTGAGAGTACAAAACACTAAGGCAAAAATAGGCGTTTAAAGCACCCTAGATTTCTAAATTTTTGTCCCTCCTCCTTGCTATTTACAAGTCGCAAACTCTTGAAATACCAAGGGAAAAATGAGCTTGTAAAGCACATTGAATCTCCTTAGATTTCTTTCTTAATAAATTTAGTTAGAATCAAACCGAGAAAAACTGATGGGATTAGAAAACACCAACACCATAGCAATTATAAGACAAATCAAACACCAAGCAGCTTACCTTAGGTAGGGCGTACTAGGGGTGCTAACACCTTCCCTTTACGCAACCAGTCCATTGTTTTAGAATCTCTGAAAGACCAGTTAGGTTTCCTAGTGACCATAATACTAGGTGGCGACTCCCTTTTACACAAATAATAAAACTACAAGACCCTAAAATCAATTGATGGTCGCCACGAGGCCGCGCTCCGCTCGCGAGGATGCGAAAATACATATAATTTAAAACACCATGCATCTTTAACCCATGTAACAAGCTTTCAACTAATGACTCCCAAACCAGTTGGTCTTAGGTGTTAAGACACCCTACGAGCTTAGTAACTCGGGTCGCAGATATGTAGATAGTTCAATGTTTGATTCCTTTAAGCTTTTCTCCTCAACCCATGTAACAAGTTTTGGGCCAATAGCTCCGAAGTCAGTTGATTTTAGGGTATTAGGTGTTAAAACACCCCTTCGGACTTAATTGCTTAGGTTAGGGAGGCTACGAAACCAAACTTATCTACATTTTTATTATTATCATTTTTTCTCTTTTTTTTCTTTTTTTTTTCTTTTTTGTTTTTTTTTCTTTTTTTTTAATTATATACTATCCATTTCCCTTAGTTGTTACCTTTAACAAAAGAACATAAATAATGTAATAACCCAATATGCAACCCACAATCATATGTTAAAGTGTGTGTGTATAAATTAAGGTTTAAGAATACATGTTAAATAAGTATATGAGCAGAATTAAGTGATAACAATGCGAGAGTTTGTAAATTTGAATATTTCAAGAAGTATTATGATAGAGCTTGTTACGAATGATTACTAAGATGTGTCTCAAGAGTCATAAAAAGTTCTCCTTACTCTGCCATCATAGTAACAACAATTTTGCACATGTTTTATGAAGTAGAAAACACAGTTAGTTTTTTTTTTTTAGCTACTACCCTTTCCCCCCAACTAAAACGAGATATTGTCCTCAATGTTTAAAGGTAGAAAGATAGAGTATAGAAGATATCACCTGAAATAACAAACACTAACAAACCTGAAACACATTGAAACAAATATAAGAAACAACAAAACACAATAATAAAATCAAAAGACACAAAGATTCACAAATGAAGACTCAAATCCAATATAAGTTGTTTACGGCTTTCCTTAGATGACCAATTTATGCGACTCATTGTGGGATCAATCACAGGAATGAAAGATTGTAGTTGGTCAATCAATTGTTCAGTAGTAGCAGTAGAGATTATGATTTGTCATGCAGAAGATGTTAGAAATTCCTATTCCATAGCATGATCAAGAAAAGACAACATCTTATCATAATAACCATTAACATTTAACAAACTTATGAGTTTATGGTGAATGTGCAGTTGGGCCCAAGAGGAAATATGAAAGATCTCTTCCAATGTGCCTAGACCATCTGGTAAAGTAATGAAGGCATCAGCATGGTTAAACATTGCATTCATTCGAGCTGACATTGTGGAGACCTGAAGTTCCTCTCCAATTGTTTTTCCCATGATGTCCCCTTGTGCTAAAGCTTCGGGGACGACCCCTAAAACTTGACTACCTCCTAAAAATGCAGCTATTGACACACCTCCTATTAACCCAAGACTGCCTCCCCCATACACTAAATGAATCTTTCTCTCAGCTAGTACCTGACCAAGATGATTTGCTGATTCTAAAAACTCCTTTTCTTTCCCAGGACTAGATCCACCGAAAACACAAATATTTCTTATATGATGACCTAGGGAACTTGCCATCTCTACACACTTCTGTATTTGTTGAATGTATGGGTTGAGTAGAAATGAAAGGAAGGAAGAGAGGATTTTATAGATGACAAATTAGAAAGGCAATCATATCACCTATATGTAGGCCAGCTGGAGTCTCACACACTCTCTCTCTCTCTCTCTTTATTTATTTACTTTTGAAAAAGCATGTGTATGTGTAGGTAGTTGTGATTGTGGCTCACGTCTTCCCTTGGTTTTACATCCAAGAACGGCTTAAACGCCCTCTATGGGTCAGGGATAGGCTTCCCATCCAGTTTTTTAAAAAACTGGCAAACAGGTTCTTTTTTAGTCAAATTCCCAAGACTATGCCAAACATGTTCTTTATGAAAATGGGTTCATAAGTCATGAATTGCACGATGCTTATCTCGACTATGATGAGACTTAAGAGTCAATAGAAGATTATCTAAAGACTCTCTGTGTTTTGAAATAAATCCCACCTTTTGATAATTTTCATAGTTTTTGCGGAATGCATGTGACTCCTTGAATATGGTGGGCCAGTAAAATCTAGTTTGTAAGATTTCTACAATCCTCTTTTTTTATGAGAAATGATCCCCACGTGAATTAGAGTGACAAAATTTACCTTATTGTTGGGAATGCATCTTTGAAATATTTGATCAGGACAATAATTGAATAAGTAGGGGTCATCCCAATAAAATTTTTGCACATTGCTCAGAAATTTTCTTTTGTCTTCGGTACTCTAGTGAGCTGGCAAAAATCCTGAAGCAAGAAAATTGATATTTTTAGCAAACCAAGGCATTAAACTAAGAGAAAGTAGAGATTCATTAGGAAAGCAATCATCGATTGGTGTGATGTCGGGTGTCGAATCTATTGTCACTTTTGATAAAATATCTGCATCAACATTTCCAGTGCCTTTTTCATCCTTGACTTCTTCCTGATTGGTCATGGCATGAGAAAATGAAAGTGCTGGCGGGGAATCAGTTTTTTCTTTGCAATGTTCAGATTCAACCCCTTCCTTACCCTTAGAGATTGACTCATCATCTTTCTCACAAGGTTCAAGAAATGGTTTTTGAATAACCTTACCACAATGAAGAGTGATGACTGATTTGACTTGATCCATGTGTTGACTTTCAGGACTACTTGCATTTGCATTGTATTGCCCCTTGGGATTTTGTTGTGGTTGAGATGAAAACTTACCTTTCTCTTGAAAACTAAGAGCAGATGTGAATTTTGCAAGAGTATCTTTAAAATTTGTTATGCTTTGAGTAAGTTGAGTGTTGATTGTCTCTTGCTTTTCAATGAATGCATACAAAGTTTCCTTAAAATTTCTTCTAGGAGGTGGAGCATAAGGAGGTGCATATCCATGAGAATTTTGGAAATTATAGTGTGCTTAAAATGGTGGTTGTGAAGTTTATGCATTGTTGTTCTCAGTCTTCCAACTAAAATGGTGGTTGGCCTTTTGGAAACTGTTTAAAGCATGGGCTTGTTCATGGAGACATTCCTTAAAAGAAGGCAAGGTTGGACAATTATTGGTTGAGTGTTTATTTGTTTCACATATTTGACACAAAATGTTTTCAACAGATTTTAATTGACCACTCATTTTCAATTCTAGTGCCTCGACTTTTCTAACTAAAGATGCAAACTTGGCTTGAAGGTCATGATCTTCCCTAAGGTTGTACATACCTCCACTAGATGTATGAGGTTGAGTTTTACTCGGTGCCTCATAAGTACCCATGGTGTCCCAATTTTGAGCATTTTCAGCTAACAAGTGTAAGTACTCCATTGCTTTATCGGGGTCTTTATCTTCAAAAGTTTCATTGCACATCAATTCAACCATTTGCCTATCTGTAGGTGTTAATCCTTCATAAAAATATGAAACCAATCTCCATGTTTCAAAACCATGATGAGGGCAAGTATTAAGCAAGTCTTGATACCTATCTCAACATTGGTAAAATGTTTCTCCTGGTTTTTGAGTGAAAGTGGTGATTTGTCTTTTGAAAGAGTTTGTTCTATGAGATGGGAAAAACTTCTTATTTGTCTCTTGAAAGAGTTTGTTCTATGAGATGGGAAAAACTTCTTTAAAAATTATTGTTGCATTTCATCCCAAGCACGAATGGATCCTTGTCTCAAATTTTGTAGCCATGTTATAGCTTTATCTTTTAATGAAAAAGGAAAAAGCTTTAATCTGATGGTGTTCATGCTACAATTTAAATTATTATATGTGTTGCAGACCTCCTCAAATTCCCTTAAATGCAAGTATGGATTTTCCAATTCTAAGACATGAAAAGAAGGTAAAAGTTGAATAATGTCTGGCTTAAAATTAAAATGAGATACATCGAGAGGAAAAACTATGCATGATGGCACACTTGTTCTTATGGGATTCATATGGTCTCTAAGTGTTCTAACACGGTTATTCTCATTATTCTCTTTATGAAATGATTGATTATCTTCTTCAGCCATATTTTCTGACAATGATCAGGATACCCTACAAAGTCTACCACTTGATGTACGTGATCACACTCTCATGCACGTGTAGGAATAGAATAAAAGGAAGAAGAAAACAAAATAAAGACAAATAAAACAAAAGAAATAAAGTTATATACAAGAAAAGTGAAAAGAGAAAATAAAATAAATACTATATTTTGTACAAGAACTTACCTCCTCGACAACAACGCCAAAAATTTAACACAACTAAAAGATTGATGTCTTCTCCCAAGTGTATGAGCGTCGAACCACAGGGAGGTTAATTGTACAAATTATAAATAACATTAATACAACAACAACAACAACAACAACAACAACAATAATAGTAATAACAGCAATAATAATAATAATAATAATAAGAATAAAGAAAAAGAAGAAGAAGAAGAAGATGAGAACTTTGACATGGAATATTAACGTAAAGATTTAACAATGATAACAATAAATGTCAAGGTTAGAGGATCCACTAATGGTATGTTAAACAAGTATAGTATAAACTCTTATTATTCAATTAGAAACCACACACAAAGGAGGCTCTTATTATTCAATTGGAAACCACACACAAAGGAGGTTCCAATCAGATTATAGATTTTTAACATGATTACATTAGTCATCTTATTCGATTAATGCTACTACTTGTAAATCTCGTCAAGCATTCATGATTATAACTTATGTTAACAACAAATCAAGTTCCTTTCATAGCTCAAGTGTCGGTTATACCATACAGTATGAACTATGAAAGTGTCAAACATTTGTTGTACCAAGTGTTATGCAACATAAATCGAGATTAGTCATTCAACAAGCAAAGTATTAAAGAGTGAACAAGATAACAGATACAAAACATGTTAGTATCAAACATTAAGTCCATATTAAGTTTACACTATACTTATTCTTACACCATTAGTGTAACCTTTTCACCTTGACATAATAAACTTAGCTAAACATAATAAAAGAAAGAAAAATAAATATACAAAACAAGAACATAAACAAGATAAAGGTTAACTAAGTAAAGGAAAGGAAATGAAAGGCATAAACTCGATATTAATGAAAGCAAAACATAAGCAATACGAAAAAATACAAAGAGAGAAAGCAAAAGCATGATCTTGATCTGGAGACGAAAATACCTAAATGCATGGCAAATGCCTCCTTTTATAGGTCAAAATTGGGAACTATTGATTTGATGACTAATTGATAAGTGGGTGTCCAACTCTTGACTTGGTGACAATCCTTATCTTCTCTTGTCTGCCCAAAACGTCATTGATAACGTCAAAATTGGAGCCAGTTGCAACCCAAAACATCATTGATAACGTCAAAATTGGAGCCACTTAAAAACATGAAAGTTGTAGGAAATTGTCTCAGCTTTCTTTTGTAAAACATTTAGCTCATTTGGACTTTAGAACTCCAGATATGGGTCAAATACTGAACAGTGCTTGGGCTGGAAGATAGATTTGGACTTCTTTGTTGTTGCTATAATTTGGACTTGAAAATTGCCTTTTTAGATCTTGAGCTCCATATTAAAGTTGTAGGCCTATGTCTTACCTTTCTATCCATATAAAGTAGACCTAAATCTGAGATCTATAGCTCTAGATATGACCCAATTACCAAACAGTATTCCGGTTTGGATTGCACCGACATCTCTTTTCTAAGTTTGGCCATCTCTTTGTCCTTCCAATTTCAGTTCTTAAATTCATCAATCAATCGTTTCATTTATATGATAGGTCGGTATTTAAAATGAACATTTACCATAAATTAAAAGTATCTTATATTATTATATATATTATTATGAAACATGTTTTAGTTAAGGAGTTATTGATACTTCAAGTGCAAAATGATGATATAAAACCTTAATAAAAATACACTTTTAAGTATCAATCAATTATCCAAAATAAATCAATTGTTATTTGTTATGTGGACATGTAAGATCATGGATTGTGCTTGGGCTGATTTGAAGGTTGATTTGTGGCTGAATTTAAGCATCAAATAAGGATACAAATGTACCTATTAATTAGGCTAAGATTGACATTGAAACCTTGAGTGTTTAATGGTTGAAGTTTGCACACAACATAAGGCAAGTTTAGGCTTGAAATAGATCATATGATATTCTTTTCTAGAATTGGAATATAATTGATTTTTGGGGCAAATTTGAAGCACTTATTTGAACCGAGATTTGCTTCAATCTTCAACTAAATGTCTCTTCAATTCTTTGTTCTGAATTGTAACATTGAAATTTCTAAATTAATTCATTTAAGCTCCCAAAACCTATCGAAACATTAAAAGAAACTTCATTACTAAAAAGCACATCAATTATTATAAAAACAACCATATAAAAACAATAAATACATATGTAAAATAAGAGACTTGATGACACTTTTTATGCACAATCACACCCCCCAACTTAGATTTTGCTAGTCCTCAAGCAAAACAAAACATAAAACCTTTGAAATAAAAAAAAATAACAACCATAATTAGGCTCGATTCAGCACACTTAAAGGACCTATCATGCAAACATTGGTATCTTTAACTTAGTGTACACAATATTAATGAAAACAAAGCATAAACATTACAAAAAATACAAAGAAAAAAAGCAAGAGCATGATCTTGATCTGGAAACCAAGATGCCTAAATGCATGGCTAATGCCTCCTTTTATAGGCCAAAATTGGGAACTATTGATTTGATGACTAATTGATGAGTGGGTGGCCAACTTTTGACTTGGTGACAATCCTTATCTTCTCTTGTCTGCCCAAAACGTCATTGATAACGTCAAAATTGGAGTCACTTACATGAAAGTTGTAGGCAATTGTCTCAGCTTTCTTGTGTAAAAAAGTCAGCTCATTTGGACTTCTATAACTCCATATATGGCCAAAATACTGAACATTGCTCGGGCTGGAGGATAGATTCGGGCTTCTTTGTTGTTGCTACAATTTGGACTTGAAAATAGCCTTTTTAGATCTTAGGCTCCATATAAAAGTTGTAGACCTATGTCTTACCTTTCCATCCATATAAAGTAGACCTAAATCTAAGATCTATAGCTCCAGATATGACCCAATTACCGAACAGTGTTCATGTTTGGATTGCACCGACATCTCTTTTCTAATTTTGGTCATCTTTTTGCCCTTGCAATTTAAGTTCTTAAAGTCATCAATCAATCCTTTCATTTATGTGATAGGCCTGCATTTAAAATGAACATTTACCATAAATTAAAGGTATCTTATATTATTAGATATATTATTATAAAACATGCTTTAGTTAAGGAGTTATTGATACTTCAAGTGCAAAATGATGATATAAAACCATGATAAAAATGCACTTTTAAGTACTAATCAATATTCCATCTCCAAGTTCTCATCATCATCATCTTCTTCTTCTTCTTCTCTTTCTTTATTATTATTATTGTTGTTGTAGTTGTTGTTGTTGTTGTTGTTATTGTTGTTGTTGTATTTTTGTTATTTATAATTTGTACAATTAACCTCCTTGTGGTTCGACCTCAGTCTTGCCAGGTTATTTATTACTTCAACACTCCTGCACTTGGGAGAAGACATCAATCTTTTAGTCGTGTCAAGTTTTTGGCATCGTTGCCGGGGAGTAAGTTTTGTATGAATTATAATATTTATTTTATTTTCTCTTTTCACTTTTCTTATATATAACTTTGTTTCTTTTCTCTTGTTTCTTCTTCTTTTGTTTTCTTTTTCCTCTTATTCTATTCCTCTTATTCTATAATAATTTAAATTGTAGCATGAACACCATCAGATTAAAGCTTCTTCCTTTTTCATTAAAAGATAAAGCTAAAACATGGCTATAAAATTTAAGACCAGGATCCATTCGTGCTTGGGATGAAATGCAACAACAGTTTTTGAAGAAGTTTTTCCCATCTCATAGAACAAACTCTTTCAAAAGACAAATCACCACTTTCACTCAAAAACCAGGAGAAACATTTTACCAATGTTGGAATAGGTATCGAGACTTGCTTAATACTTGCCCTCATCATGGTTTTGAAACATGGAGATTGGTTTCACATTTCTATGAAGGGTTAACACATAGAGATAGACAAATGGTTGAATTGTTGTGTGCTTGACCGCTTTTTATGATCGGCTTGTTTTAACTCGCAAGTGCACAAGTGTGCGATGTAGCAATTAACTCGGTAAGATCGAGGTCATATCCACAGAGAGCTAGATGTGGAAATTAAGCTAGGTAACAAAAAAAAACTCAAGAGAAATTAAATTAACAATAACTTGGTTGAAAATAATTGATGGATTTGTTTTCAAAGATGAAAAGGTGTAAATAGATTTTAAATCACAAGAAAAAGTAAGTCTTGGTCCAAATCAATTTTAATGGTGATGTATTGGTGATTTCTTCAACATATATAAGATAACTCAACCTAATATCAATGATGGTGATATTAGATTGGAAGATATTGCAATGAAGTTTAGAAAGATGAAGATTGATTATTGTTTAAGAATGAACAAGTACTTTCATATTAAGTAAGACATTGAATCAAGCAATCTCTATACCAAAACTAAAGTTTGTGCATAAAAAGTCAAGATTATAACATTACCTAAATGATTTCTAAAATTTCTTTGCAATAATAAATCATTCATGAAGAAAATGAGAAGATAAACATTAAGATTCATTCATATCTTAAAGAACTCACCTCAATCACCATCATCCTTGATTTGGATCCAAGAAAGAGATTAGCCAACCATGATTATATATAAGAATACTTCAATAAACATGAAATAACTTGAATCAAACTGAAATAAGAAGTTTTACAAACTAAAGAACCAAAATCTATAAAGAAGAACACAACACAATTTCAGAAAAAATTCGGACACAAATCTGACTCTAACTTTGGACAGCAATTTGACCCTCTTAGAAGCCTCCTCTGGAAAAGTCTATTAAAGACATATTTATAGAAACTTTTTTCCCCTTTCCAGATCATTAAAAAACAGCTCATTTGGACACCTAAGTCAAAAGTTATGGGTAAAACACCGAAAGGTGTTCTGAAAAATCAAATGAGGACAGCTTTGCAACCACTTTGGTGCACGTTTTTCTTCCTCATTTATGAGTTATCTCTTTCTTCTTTTTGACCCAAAATAATGTAAAAATGTCCCCTCCAACTTTCCATCCATGTGCTTGCCTTCTTGGATCAATGGATTACCCAAAATAAATCAATTGTTGTTGTGTGGACATGTAAGATCATGGATTGTGTTTGGGCGGATTTGAAGGTTGATTTGGGGCTGAATTTAAGCATCAAATAAGTATACAAATATACCTATTATTTGGGCTAAGATTGACATTGAAACCTTGAGTGTTTAATGGTTGAAGTTTGCACACCACATAAGGCAAGTTTGGGCTTAAAATAGATCATATGATATTCTTTTCTAGAATTGGAATAGAATTGATTTTTGGAACAAATTTGGAGCACTTATTTGAACCGAGATTTGCTTCAATCTTTAACTAAATGTCTCTTCATTTCTTTATTCTGAATTCAGACGTTGAATTTCCTTAATTAATTCATTTAAGCTCCAAAAACCTATCGAAACATTAAAACGAACTTCATTACTGAAAAGGACATCAATTATTATAAAAAAAAACCAAATAAAAACAATAAATACATATGTAAAATAAGAGACTTAATGACACTTTTGATGCACAATCAATATGCAATGAAACTTTTGAAGATAAAGACCCTGATGAAGCAATGGAGTACTTAGACTTGTTAGCTGAAAATGCTCAAAATTGGGATACCGTGGGTACTTATAAGGCACCGAGTAAAACTCAACCTCATACATCTAGTGGAGGTATGTACACCCTTAAGGAAGATCATGACCTTCAAGCCAAGTTTGCATCTTTAGTTAGAAAAGTCGAGGCACTAGAATTGAAAAAGAGTGGTCAATTAAAATCTGTTGAAAACATTATGTGTCAAATATGTGAAACAAATGAACACTCAACCAATAATTGTCCAACCTTGCCTTCTTTTAAGGAATGTCTCAATAAACAAGCCCATGCTTTAAACAGTTTTCAAAGGCCCAATCATAACCCATACTCACAAACATACAACCCTGGTTGGAGAAATCACCAAAATTTTAATTGGAAGAGTGATAATGCACAAACTTCACAACCACAGTTTCAAGCACACCATCATTGCCAAAATTCTCATGGATATGCACCTCCTTATGCTCCACCTCCTAAAAAAATCTTGAGGAAATATTGCATGCGTTCATTGAAAAGCAAGAGACAATCAATACTCAACTTACTCAAAACATGACAGATTTTAAAGATACTCTTGCAAAATTAACAGCTGCTCTTAGTTTCCAAGAGAAAGGTAAGTTTCCATCTCAACCACAACAAAATCCCAAGGGGCAATACAATGCAAATGCAAGTAGTTCCGGAAGCCAACACATGGATCAAGTCAAATCAGTCATTACTCTTCGCAGTGGTAAGGTTATTGAAAAATCCACTCTTGAACCTTGTGAGAAAAATGATGAGTCAATCTTTGAGGGTAAGGAAGGGGTTGAATCTGAAAATTGCAAAGAAATGACTGATTCCCCGCCAGCACTTCCATTTCCTTATGTCATGACCAAACAAAGGAAAGTCAATCACAACTCTAAAATCTTTGAAACTTTCAAACAGGTAAGAATTAATATACCTTTGCGAGATGCTATTAAACAGGTTCCTTCCTATGCTAAATTTTTGAAAGATCTATGCATGGTGAAGAGAAAACTGAATGTGAAAAAGAAAGCCTTTCTAGCCGAACAAGTACTATTCTTCAAAATAATAATGCTTTGAAATATAAAGACCCTGGTTGTCCTACAATTTCTTGCTTTATTGGAGAACATAAAATTGAAAAAGCCTTACTTGATCTTGGAGCTAGTGTGAATTTACTTCCATATTGAGTTTTTCAAAGTCTCAATCTAGGTGAGTTAAAACCAACTTCTATAACTCTTTTACTTGCCGATAGATCTATAAAAGTCCCTATAGGAATAGTTGAAGATGTGTTAGTACAAGTCAATAAATTCATTTATCTTGTGGATTTTGTTGTCTTGGACACACAACCTGTTGAAGCATGTAATTCATTTCCTGTTATTTTAGGACGTCCATTTCTTATAACTTCTAACGCATTGATTAATTGTAGGAATGGACTGATGAAGCTATCATTTGGAAACATGACATTGGAGATGAATATTTTCAACATTTGCAAGCAACCTGGAGATGATGATGATTTACAAGAAGTAGATCATATTGAGGAATTAGTTTATTTTCAACTTGAATCTACTTTAAGTAAAAATGAGTTAGATGAATCTAAAGATTTGCAAATGATTTATTCTAAGGAAGAAATCATGGATGAAAAATGCACCGAAAATGTTGATGCGGATCTTTTGTTAAAAGTGACAACAAATTCGACATCTAACATCACACCAATCGATGATTACTTTCTCTTAGTCCAATGCCTTCGTATCATAAAAATATCAATTTTCTTGCTTTAGGAGATTTGCCAACTGATTGGAGTACCCAAGACAAAGAAAAGTTTTTGAACGAAGTGAAGAACTTTTATTGTGATGACCCTAACTTATTCAAATATTGTCCTGATCAAATATTTCAAAGATTCATTCCCGACAATGAGGTAAGTAGTGTCATTAAACTTTGTCATTCTGAAGCATGTGGAAGTTATTTCTCGTAAAAAAAGACAGCTATAAAAATCTTTCAAAATGGATTTTATTAGCCCACCATGTTTGAGGACACGTATGCATTCTGCAAAACTTGTGAAAATTGTCAAAAAGTTGACACTAGTCAAAAAGTTTTGTTTTATAATTCTCAACTCTATTCATTCCCTAGAGAGCTAAGATCAAGATGGAACAATCCTTATAGGGCCTGTGATATTGAGAATTCAATGAATGACAATATTTTTAAGGAAAATGGACATCGTTTGAAAGCTTACTTTGATAATTTTCTTAGTGAAAATGAATCAACTGGTTTGAATGATCTTGTAGATAAAGGTTGATTATTTTGTTTTTCTTACATTGTTTTTGTGTTTCTTTTTTAGTGATTTTTGCTAGTTTCTCTCGCCCTGGTCAAATGGCGGACAACGGTACTCCGTGACTTAAGTCGGTTCTTTCAGTTTCCCACAATAACTGATATCTGTATATATTTGTGCAAATTCTTTAAATCTTTCTTCCAATTCTCATTTGAAAATGGACACTAATCTTGAAAAATTGAAAAAGTATTTTCCCGCTTTGCCTCAGAATGCGATTACAAAAATTTACCATGCTAGATGTGCAAGATTGAGATTGTTAATGAATCATGGAATTCCTGAAGATATTCGCTGGTTGATTGAAGCAAAGGTCCGATTATCAGGTGAGTCCTCTAATTCCTTCATTTCACACATGCCTGGAATAGGTAAAAGTACTTTTGAAAAGAAACGTCGTGCAAAATGACTAGAAGTCTGTCATCGATGTGCTAGATGGACTTGTAATACACAATGTCATTCTTTAGGAATGGTATCTATAAACCGTGAAGATAAAATACAATTCATTAAGGATGGCCTGAGTAAGGAGTCTTTAGATAATCTTCTATTGACTCTTGAGACGCATCCTAGTGGAGATGTGCATCGTGTAATTCATGATTTATGGCCACTATTTCATAAAGAACATGATCGACATAGTCTTGGGAATCTAACTAAAATAGACCCTGTTTGCCAGTTTTTAAGAAAACTGGATGGGAAGCCTATCCCCGACCCATAGAGGGCGTTTAAGCCGTTCTTGGACGTAAAATCAAGGGAAGATGTGAGCCACAATCACAACTACCTGTACATACACATGCTTTTTTCAAAAGTAAATAAATAAATAAATAAAAAGAGAGAGAGTGTGTGAGACTTCAGCTGGCCTACATATAAGTGTTATGATTGCCTTTCTAATTTCTCATCTATAAAACCTTCTCTTCCTTCCTTTCATTTCTACTCAACCTATACATTCAACAAATACAGAAGTGTGTAGAAATGGCAAGTTCCTCAGGTCATCAAATAAGAAATATTTATGTTTTCGGTGGATCTAGTCCTGGGAAAGAAAAGGAGTTTTTAGAATTAGCAAATTATCTTGGTCAGGTGCTAGTTGAGAGAAAGATTCATTTAGTGTATGGGGGAGGCAGTCTTGGGTTAATGGGAGGTGTGTCAATAGCTGCATTTTTAGGAGGTAGTCAAGTTTTGGGGGTTGTCCCTGAAGCTTTGGCACAAGGGGACATCATTGGAAAAACAATTGGAGAGGAACTTCAGGTCTCCACAATGTCAGCTCGAATGAATGCAATGTTTAACCATGCTGATGCCTTCATTGCTTTACCAGGTGGTCTAGGCACATTGGAAGAGATCTTTCATATTTCCTCTTGGGCTCAACTGCACATTCACCATAAACTCATAGGTTTGTTAAATGTTAATGGTTATTATGATAAATTGTTGTCTTTTCTTGATCATGCTGTGGAACAGGAATTTCTAACATCTTCTGCACGACAAATCATAATCTCTGCTACTACTGCTGAACAATTGATTGACCAACTACAATCTTTCATTCCTGTGATTGATCCTTCCATGAGTCGCATAAATTGGTCATCTACGGGAAGCCGTAAAAAGCTTAGATTGGATTTGAGCCTTCATTTGTGAATTTTTGTGTCTTTTGGTTTTATTATTGTGTTTTGTTATTTTTTATTTTTGTTTTAGTGTGTTTCAGGTTTGTCGGTTTAGTGTGTTTCAGGTTTTGTCAGTGTTCGTTATTTCAGGTGATATCTTCTATACTCTATCTTTCTACCTTAAAACATTGAGGATAATGTCTCGTTTTGGTTGGGGGGAGAGGGTAGTAGTTGATAAAAAAAAATTTTGTTTTTCATTTCTTAAAGCATGTGCATAATTGTTGTTACTAGGATGGCAGAGTAAAGGAGCTTTTTTGTTAAAGTGACTCTTGAGACGCATCTTAGTAACCATTCTTAACAAGGTCTATTATAATACTTCCTGAAATATTTAGATTTACAAAATCTCGCATTGTTATCACTTAATTCTGCTCACATACTTATTTAACATGTATTCTTAAACCTTAATTTACACACACACACACTTTAACATATGATTGTTAGTTGCATATTGGATTATTACATTATTTATGTTCTTTTGTTAAAGGTAACAACTAAGGAAAAGGGATTGTATATAATTAAGAAAAAAAACATGAAAAAAAAATAAAAAAAAGAAAAGAAAAAATGATGATAATAAAAATGTAGATAAGTTTGGTTTCGTAGCCTCCCTAACTTAAAAAATTAAGCCCGAAGAGGTGTTTTAACACCTAATACCCTAAAGTCAACTAACTTGGGAGCTATTGGCCCAACGCTTGTTACATGGGTTGAGGAGAAAAGCTTAAGAAAATCAAACATTGCACTATCTACATATCAGTATCTGCGACCCGAGTTACTAAGCTCGTAGGGGTGTCTTAACACCTAATGCCCGAAGACCAACTGGTCTGGGAGTCATTAGCTGAAAACTCGTTACATGGGTTAAAGATGCATGATGTTTTTAAAGTATATGTATATAGAGTTAATAAAAAAAGAAGACAAAAAAAAAAGACAAAAATAGTAATCTCAACCCAAGGAAGTTAACCTTAAACATTAGAACAAAAATTTTGTTTTCTTCCAAGAAAAGCCCCATAATTATGTGTTGATACATTGAGCACAAAAGAAAGGTTTATTAATATCTTGTTAAGAGGTATTGAGCAGATATATAAATTTAATGAGAGTTTGTTTATCTGGATGGATTAATGGAAGTTAAATGATGAATACCTTGCTTTGTGAAATTTGCAAATTTGTTTTCTATTTTAACGCTTTGATTACTAGGGACTAGTAATAAGCTGGTTGGGGGGTGTGATTAGTACTTAAAAGTGCATTTTTATCATGGTTTTATATCATCATTTTGCACTTGAAGTATCAATAACTCCTTAACTAAAATATGTTTTATAATAATGTATCTAATAATATAAGATACCTATAATTTATGGTAAATGTCTATTTTTAATGCAAGCCTATCACATAAATGAAAGGATTGATTGATGACTTGAAGAACTTAAATTGCAAGGATAAAGAGATGGCCAAACTTAGAAAAGAGATGTCGGTGCAATCCAAACCGGAACACTGTTCGGTAATTGGGTCATATCTAGAACTATATATCTCAGATTTAGGTCCAATTTATATGGATGGAAAGGTAAGGCATAGGCCTACAACTTTCATATGGAGCCCAAGATCAAAAAAGCCATTATCAAGTCTAAATTGTAGCAACAACAAAGTTGCTTGAATCTGTCTTCTAGCCCGAGCACTGTTCGGTATTTTGGCCATATCTGGAGTTCTAGAAGTCCAAATGAGCTGAATTGTTTACACAAGAAATATGAGACAATTGCCTACAACTTTCATGTTTACAACTGGCTCCAATTTTGACGTTATCAATGACGTTTTGGGCAGACAAAAGAAGATAAGGATTGTCACCAAGTCAAAAGTTGGCCGCCCACTTATCAATTAGTCATCAAATCAATAGTTTCCAATTTTGGCCTATAAAAAAGTTCCCAATTTTGGCCTATAAAAGGAGGCATTTGCCATGCATTTAGGCATCTTGGTTTCCAGATCAAGATCATGCTCTTCCTTTCTCTCTTTGTATTTTTTGTATTGCTTATGCTTTGCTTTCATTAATATCAAGTTTATGTCTTTCATTTCCTTTCATTTTCTTAGTTAACTTTTATCTTATTTATGTTTTTATTTTGTTTATTTATTTTTCTTTCTTTCATTATGTCTAGCTAAGTTAGTTATGTCAAGGTGAAAAGGTTACACTAATGGTGTAAGAATAAGTATAGTGTAAACTTAATATGGACTTTAATGTTTGATACTAACATGTTTTATATTTGTTATCTTGTTCACTCTTTAATACTTTGCTTGTTAAATGACTAATCTTGATTTATGTTGTATAACACTTGGTACAACAAATGCTTGGCACTTTCATAGCCCATAATGTATGGTATAACCGACACCTGAGCTATGAAAGGAACTTGATTTGTTGTTAACATAAGTTATAATCATGAATGCTTGACGAGATTTACAAGTATTAGCATTAATTGAATAAGATGACTAATGTAATCATGTTAACAATATATAATCTGATTGGAACCTCCTTTGTGTGTGGTTTCCAATTCAATAATAAGAGTTTATACTATACTTGTTTGATATACCATTAGTGGAACCTCTAACCTTGACATTTGTTATTATTATTGTTTAATCCTTACATTAATTTTCCATCTCCAAGTTCTCATCATCTTCTTCTTCTTCTTTATTATTATTATTACTACTACTACTACTATTATTATTATTATTAGTATTATTATTATTATTATTATTTTTATTGTTATTATTATTGTTGTTATTGTTATTGTTGTTGTTGTTGTTGTTGTTATTGTATTATTGTTATTTATAATTTGTATAAATAACCTCCCTGTGGTTCGACCCCGGTCTTGCCGGGTTATTTATTACTTCGACACTCCTGCACTTGGGAGAAGACATCAATCTTTTCATCATGTCAAGTTTTTGGCGCCGTTGCCAGGGAGGTAAGTTCTTGTATAAATTATAGTATTTATTTTATTTTCTCTTTTCACTTTTCTTGTATATAACTTTGTTTCTTTTCTTTTGTTTCTTTTTATTTTGTTTTCTTCCTCCTTCTTTTGCTTTCTTCTTCTTTTTTATTTTATTCCTACACGTGCATGAGAGTGTGGTCACGTACATCAAGTGGTAGACTTCGTAGGGTATCCTCATCATTTTCAGAAAATATGGCCGAAGAACATAATCAATCACTTCATAATGAAAATAATGAGAATAACCGTGCTAGAACACTTAGAGACCACATGAATTCCACAAGAACAAGTGCACCATCATGCATAGTTTTTCCTCCTGATGCATCTCATTTTAATTTTAAACCAGGTATTATTCAACTTTTACCTTCTTTTTATGGTTTAGAATTGGAAAATCCATACTTGCATTTAAGGGAATTTGAAGAGGTCTGCAACACATATAATAATTTAAATTGTAGCATGAACACCATCAGATTAAAGCTCTTTCCTTTTTCATTAAAAGATAAAGCTAAAACATGGCTACAAAATTTAAGACCAGGATCCATTCGTGCTTGGGATGAAATGCAACAACAATTTTTAAAGAAGTTTTTCCCATCTCATAGAACAAACTCTTTCAAGAGACAAATCACCACTTTCACTCAAAAACTAGGAGAAACATTTTACCAATGTTGGGATAGGTATCGAGACTTGCTTAGTACTTGCCCTCATCATGGTTTTGAAACATGGAGATTGGTTTCACATTTCTATGAAGGGTTAACACCTAAAGATACGCAAATGGTTGAATTGATGTGCAATGGAACTTTTGAAGATAAAGACCCTGATGAAGCAATGGAGTACTTAGACTTGTTAGCTGAAAATGCTCAAAATTGGGACACCGCAGGTACTTATGAGGTACCGAGTAAAACTCAACCTCATACATTTAGTGGAGGTATGTACAACCTTAGGGAAGATCATGACCTTCAAGCCAAGTTTGCATATTTAGCTAGAAAAGTCGAGGCACTATAATTGAAAAAGAGTGTTCAATTAAAATCTGTTGAAAACATTGTGTGTCAAATCTGTGAAACAAATGAACACTCAACCAACGATTGTCCAACATTGCCTTCTTTTAAGGAATGTCTCCATGAACAAGCTCATGCTTTAAACAGTTTCCAAAGGCCCAACCACAACCCATACTCACAAACATACAACCCTAGTTGGAGAAATCACCCAAATTTTAGTTGGAAGAGTGAGAACAACAATGCACAAACTTCACAACCACCGTTTCAAGCACACCACAATTTCCAAAATTCTCATGGATATGCACCTTCTTATGCTCCACCTCCTAGAAGAAATCTTGAGGAAACATTGCATGCATTCATTGAAAAGCAAGAGACAATCAATACTCAACTTGCTCAAAACATGACAGATTTTAAAGATACTCTTGCAAAATTAACATCTGCTCTCAGTTTCCAAGAGAAAGGTAAGTTTCCATCTCAACCACAACAAAATCCAAAGGGGCAATACAATGCAAATACAAGTAGTTCCGGAAGCCAACACATGGATCAAGTCAAATCAGTCACTACTCTGCGCAGTGGTAAGGTTATTGAAAAACCCTCTCTTGAACCTTATGAGAAAGATGATGAGTCAATCTCTGAGGGTAAGGAAGGGGTTGAATTTGAAAATTGCAAAGAAAAGACTGATTCTCTGCCAGCACTTCCATTTCCTCAAGCCATGACCAAACAAAGGAAAGTTAATCACAACTCTGAAATCTTTGAAACTTTCAAACAGGTAAGGATCAATATACCTTTACTGGATGCTATTAAACAGGTTCCTTCCTATGCTAAATTTTTGAAAGATCTATGCACTGTGAAGAGGAAACTGAATGTGAAAAAGAAAGCCTTTCTAGCGGAACAAGTAAGTGCCATTCTTCAAAACAATAATGCTTTGAAATATAAAGACCCTGGTTGTCCTACAATTTCCTGCTTTATTGGAGAGCATAAAATTGAAAGAGCCTTACTTGATCTCGGTGCTAGTGTGAATTTACTTCCATATTCAGTTTTTCAGAGTCTCAATCTAGGTGAGTTAAAACCAACTTCTATATCTCTTTTACTTGCCGATAGATCTATAAAAGTGCCTAGAGGAATAATTGAAGATGTGTTAGTACAAGTCGATAAATTCATTTATCCTGTGGATTTTATTGTCTTGGACACAGAACCTGTTGAAGCATGTAATTCATTTCTTGTTATTTTAGGACGTCCGTTTCTTGCAACCTCTAACACATTGATTAATTGTAGGAATGGACTGATGAAGCTATCATTTGGAAACATCACATTGGAGATGAATATTTTCAACATTTGCAAGCAACCTGGAGATGATAATGATTTACAAGAAGTAGATCATATTGATGAATTAGTTTATGATCAACTTGAATCTACTTTAAGTAAAAATGAGTTAGATGAATCTGAAGATTTGCAAATGATTTATTCTAAGGAGGAAATCACGGATGAAACAAGCACCGAAAATATTGATGCGAATCTTTTATCAACAGTGACAACAGATTCGACACCTGACATCACATCAATCGATGATTACTTTCCTAACGAATCCTTACTTTCTCTTAGTCCAATACCTTGGTATGATAAAAATATCAATTTTCTTGCTTTAGGAGATTTGCCAGCTGATTGGAGTACCCAAGACAAAGAAAAGTTTTTGAACGAAGTGAAGAATTGATTGACCAACTACAATAACAATTGATTGACCAACTACAATCTTTCATTCCTGTGATTGATCCTTCCATGAGTCGCATAAATTGGTCATCTACGGGAAGCCGTAAAAAGCTTAGATTGGATTTGAGCCTTCATTTGTGAATTTTTGTGTCTTTTGGTTTTATTATTGTGTTTTGTTATTTTTTATTTTTGTTTTAGTGTGTTTCAGGTTTGTCGGTGTTCGTTATTTCAGGTGATATCTTCTATACTCTATCTTTCTACCTTAAAACATTGATGACAATGTCTCGTTTTGGTTGAGGACACTCCTGCACTTGGGAGAAGACATCAATCTTTTCGTCGTGTCAATTGTCAGGTATTCTGATGTTAATTTATGTTAACAACAAATCAAGTTTCTTTCATAACACAAGTGTCAGTTAAACCATATAGTAAGCTATGAAAGGATCAAACATTTATTGTATGAAGGGTTATATAACATAAATCTAGATTAATCATTTAACAAGCAAAGTATTAAGAGTGAATAAGATAACAAATACAAAACATGTTAGTATCAAACATTAGAGTCCATGTTAAGTTTACACTATACTTATTCTTACACCATTAGTGTAGCCTTTTCACCTTGATAAAATTAACTTAGCTAAACATAATGAAGAAGAAAAACATAAATAAACAAAATAAGAACATAAATGAGATATAAGTTACTAAGTAAATGAAAGGAAATGAAAAACATAAATAAGAGATTAATATAATATAAAATAAAACTTAAACATTAAAATACAAAGAAAGAAAGCAAAAATATAATATTTTTTTGAAAACCAAGATATAGGCTGATTAATGAACAGTGTCTGTGCTATAGGACAGATCTAGACTTCTCTTTTGATACTAAAATTTGGACCTCCAAACGGCAGAATTGAGTCTTGAACTCGTCATGAATATTTTAGGCCTATGTATTAGCTTTCTAGCTATATAAACCAAACTAAAACTCAAGATCTACAAATTCAGATATGATTTAAAAGTTGAATGGTGTTTCAGTTTGAATTAAATCAGCATCTCTTTTCTAAACTTAGCCTTTTCTTTATTCATTCACTTTCAATATTTCATTACATCAATCGATCTTTTGAATTTTGAGATATGCTTGTATTTGAAATGAGCATGTACTATAAATAAAAAATATCTTATATTATCATATTTTTTATTATAAAACATGCTTAAGTTAGTGAATTTAATGATACTTTAAGTGTAAGATAATGATATAAAACTTTAATAAAAATACACTTTTAAATACCAATAAGTTGGATATAATTATGGGTACCAACCCGACACATGAATAACCCTATATATTTTTGTATCCCTCTAATATCTTTCTTGAAATCGACAAACCAAAATTATTTCATTTCATCTCTTGACCCTAACACCATTACAAAAAATACCTTTATAATCTTTCATTTCTCTTAGTAACCAATCAATCCTTAACTCTAAACACTTTGTAGAAAAAAAACAAGAATTTTGGAAAATGAACTCACTTGTTTACACTTTACTTAACAAATGTATTTCTCTTCAATTTTCTTTTACTTACACTTTTCTTTAGGGTCTCAATTTCACTCTTCAATCTCTTTAAATGCGCCATTTCCTTTTCCCGGCAGCGAAGAAATTCATGCATTGCAACGCTAGTAGACAGGAAGCGATTTTATATTGTTACCTTTTCATGTTCTTCTGATATCCATATCCATATTGCAATAATATCCATATGAAATTTTGAAGTAAGCTTTTGTACCAATTCAATCATGTGTGGTGCATTTCTAGGTACATAGCTAAACCTTTTTTTTTTTGTTAAGTTCCCAAGGATATAGGCTAGTTCATAGATAACATATAAGTGTTTTTTTCCATGTACTATTATGTTATAGGACTTATTTTAGCTTGATTTGGTTAATAATACAGGATAAAGTGTATGGCAATTATGAAGACTCATTGTATATGTTTTGTTTTTAAACATCCTGCTCCTATAATATGTGATTATGTAGAATAGATAATATAATGCAACTGGTGCATAAACTTGTCCTTTTTATTAGTTGTTTTTCTATTCACTTATCCTTCAACATTTTATTCTTTATAGTAAATAATATTTTTCCCTTTTCATAAGTAATAATTCTATCTCATTACATATTAGTCTTGCTACTAGCATAAAGTTGTCTTCGATTCCTTTCGAGTTCACCATTGTTGCTTTGTAAATGGTGTAAACATTAGCTTTTATGCTCCTTCTTCTTTGCTGTTATTATCTTGCTCATTCTAAAGTCATTTTAGAAAATCAAAACTCATTTTCAAGGTATGCCTTTTAATCTCTATTTCCTTTAATTTCATTTCAATTTTGCTTAATCTTTCACTCTAATTAGGTTTTTATTCATTTTGCTTCAATTTATTACTTGTATTTTATGGATTTGCTTTACTTCCTTTGATTTGCAGGCTAGGCTCAAACCCACTCTTAAAGCTCTTGATATTTCTGTCATGAGGGCGCAAGAGCCGACGATGTCATCTAGCGATGACGAGGGCTCTTATTGTGCCTCCACTATGAGGTGTTGTGTGTTGAATAAGGTTTTGAATTTAATTATAGAATTATGATTAAGGTTTAGAAGTCGTCACTTAGTATTATCGTCACTAAAAACCTATGGTCTGTGAGAGTCTAGGTAAAGGACTGCTTATGCGAGAGGAAGACGTATCACCCCTAGTACACCCTACTTAAGGTAAGCTGCATTGTTGTTTGATTGTTTTTCTCTAAGTCGAGTTTCTATTCATTGATCTTTTTTTAGGCTCAAGGCAGATCTTTTTTCATGAAAAAGTCTCTACTTTATTTAGTTAAATCCTAATTGTTTTAAAGTATGAATTTTAGCATCACATTTACTTACACCTTGTATCTTTAATACTTGAGGATGTATTTTATCGTGTAATTTTACACTTCATAAATATTAAAGTCTACATCTTTAATACTTGAGGATGTATTTTATCGTGTATCTTTAATACTTGATATTTTGGTCAAACCCTAATGGATAATCATATACTGGTTATGATATCCATTTTTGAATTTTTAAAAACATGAAAAGGATGCAATTTTTGTTTTTGTTTTTTTATGAAAAATATGCTTGGAAAAATTTTAGTATTTGAACATATGCATAATTTTTTTTTTTGAAAAGGAAAATTGATTTAAAAGTTTTTTAGATTTTTTTAAAATGTTTTGATTTTTTTGAAATATTTAAGAGAAAATCAAGCATTTTTATACCGGATTTGTATTTTACAATGTAAATATACAACCTAATATTATGCAAAATTGATAGAAAAATATTTGAAAAAATTGAAATTTTTTAAAATGATTTATTGAATTTTTTGGATTTTGTTTTTAAATAATAGGGGCCGGGTCAGATCTAACCCATTTGGGCTAGGCCAAAACTAGTCAGGCCTCACACAGGGGGCGAATTATTTTGCACCCCACATGCAAATGGGGGGATAAGGTGGAAGAGAAGGAGAGGAAAAAAAAAAGGAAAGTCACCTAGGCTTGGGAGGAGCTGCTGGTTTGGTAATCGCCCAGAAGCTGCTGCCGATACTAGAGAAGGTAGAAAGCGAAAATGGTGGTTGTAACAACCCTAATTTTTTACATTCTTTTTCACAATATAATGAAAATTATTAGGTAAATTTTTTTTGATACACAGGTTCCACCAAAATTTCTACCAAAATTTTAGCAGAGTCTCCCTTATACTGGTAGGTCCCAAGTTATCAACATATATCCTGTTTACACTTCTAATATCTCACATCTCATAACCCAAAATCATAATCCAATCATCTTGGGTCTCAACCCAACTCATTATTATCAACACAACGTATCTTAATTAATAACATCATATAATGTAGTTCAAATAAAATATTCAATTTCAACTATAAACATGCATGATAAAATAGGTACTGAGAGTTTCAACCAATAGAGTAAAGACATACATTCAAATTTATAGATTAATATGACATCTCAAGTTTTAGGAGATATGTCTTTTAATTTACAAATAATTTATATGGTCAAAAGTAAAAGATAACTAGACTAATATTACCCTTGACGTGACCTTGATGGACCTGAAAATAGAAATTAACATGTACATATAAATATAAAAAATAGTAACAAGCAATAACAATGACAACCAATAATCTTTACGGAATTTTTTTATATATATAAAATTTTTACAACATATATTTTCCATTTATTAACATTATCCATCTAATATCCTATCTCAATTGCCAAAAATAATTCCATCTTGGAAATCTCAACACAACTCAACGGTTTATGAACACCATCTCCTTATAAATCAATTATCTCTTGATACCAAGATATTTCTCTCCTAGTATTATTAGCCTATCTCATTCTTTTGTAATAACACATCAATATTTTCCCTTTTTTGAATCTGTTGCTAAAAGATAATCACCAAAACTAATAAATTTCATTAGTATCATTAGTCTTGTAATATTGGGCTAGACTAATCAATTTAAAAATTACTGGCACTGATGAAATCTCATTAATACCATTAGCAATCCAAACCTGGATAGCTAATCAATGTCACTTGATTGTTCCATTTATACCGTACCCCTTTCATTTTTTCTTATTAACATCATATGCATCGTAACCACAGTTGCCAAATATCATTTGTACACAATCTTAGTTATCGACATTATGGTCACTAAGCATCATTCACATAACCTTAGTCACCCTCATCACAATGCTAAGTATCACTCTATTCCCTTAGCCACCATCATTATAGTGTTAAATATCATTGTAATGTATCCTTAGCTACGAACATAATGTTAACCAATTATCTATCAATTACCCTCCAATCTCCAAGTTATTGTGTCTATCTAATAACCACATTAATTAATTTACTCAATATCTTAGTCATATATTAATTATTTTACTCATAACATTTAGAATTTACTACTTTTAACTTCAATCGATTAATTCACATAATCTTTTTAAAACTTAACAATCTAGCTAGCTTATCTTGATTGCTAATAATTTTGGTAATTTCATATAATTACCCACATATTTGATTAATCTTCCTCGATTACCAGTATATCTGGTTATTCCATACGAATTACCCAACCTCCAGCTAACTTTTTTTGTTAGTTAATCAATCATGTAATTCCATACGAATTACTCCATATCCAGTTAACTTCCTTATTAACCAATAAACTCGGTAATTCTCTTAATCACCTAAAAAATTTGGCTAACCAATCTTGGTTACTAAGTTCAATTTGGTAATTCGTAGAATTACCTAGCATCCAACTAATCTCTTTTGTTAGCTAATTAATCCAATAATTCCATACGAATTACACAACATCTTTTTTGTTAGCCAATTAATCCGGTAATTCCACAACATCCAGCTAACCTCTTTTATTAGCCAATTCATTCGGTAATTCCATACGAATTACCCAACATCTAGTAATTCCATATGAATTACCCCATATTTACTTAACTTTCTTGTTAACCAATAAAACTGGTAATTCTCTTAATTACCCAAGAAATTTGGCTAACCTATCTTAGTTGTCACAATCAATCTGGTAATTTCATACGAATTACCTAGCATCTAGCTAACCTCTTTTGTTAGCCAATTAATTCAGTAATTCCATATGAATTACCCAACATCCAGCTAACCTCTTTTGTTAGCTAATCAATCTGGTAATTCCAAATGAATTATCCTATATCCAGTTATCCTCCTTGTTAATCAATAAATCCGGTAATTCTCATAATTACCTAAGAAATCTGGCTAACCCATCTTGGTTGCCACAATCAATCTAGTAATTTCATACGAATTACCCAGCACCTAGCTAACCTGTTTTATTAGCCAAATAATTTCGATAATTTCTCTTAAATTACCAATAATTCTTATTTGTAATAATCACTTAACTTATTCATTTGTTTCATTCTTTTAACTTCACTTAACACAGATATTAAAAAAAACTAATAATTACAAAATAAAGTGACGAATCACCTACCTAGAATAGGTGCACATGTTGTCATTCCATGCAATTGTCCAGTCTCCACAGCTTTCCTTGTACCACCAGGGATTCAGTTTTTATCAACAATACAACCAACATCACATCTTCATTTAATTCTCATTCAACTAGTATTCTCAAACCAATCATATGAATTTTTTTTTAATATATTATACTCTTACACATTTTCATAGTTATATTCATTCTTATAATTTTGTTATTAAAACCATCACTCAATAGTAATTCCAAGTAAAGATTAAAAATTGTCTAATTCCAATCAATTTAGTTTAACTAAACTAGAAAACTATTTAGTGTTTTAATCATAACTAAAGTTGTAAAGCTCAATTTTGAGCGTGATTTATCTCTATGTAAGGCTAAAACATAAATTTACAACTTTTATGAAGAAACAAACTCCAAATTATTTTGTTTTAAAGCTCAAAATCAACAATCACAGGAGACCCTCCTTTATAACTAAAATTTTGGACAATGAGGATTTTCATTCATTGAAAATCCTTTTCAACTTCAAACTTATTTTCATGTAAAAATAACATTATCCAAGGTCATTTGGCATCATTAAATCACAAATTCAAATCAATTCTAAAGCAAAACATTCAAATAATTTCCCTACCTCTATAATATAGCAAGATTAAACCAAAATGAGAAAACTCATTCCTTTTGGGATTTCTTCTATTATTATTATTAATAAAAAATGATGAATTATTCATTTTCTTTCGCTTTCTCCTCGTGCAATTAAACATATGCGGCAAACCTTAACAATTAATATTCTTATATCATTATTATAATAACAATATCACCTTACTAGTTGGAATCCATGACAATCTTCGTTCACTAATTAATTTGTCAAAAATACTTATGGCTAGCTTTAAACATGTTTTATTTTTCAAATTTCTTTAATTTTAATTTCTTTATGGTTCCACCCCATTTATATCCACACAACTAACAAGTTAACTTTCTATTCAATCAACATGTTCATATAGCAATGTTCCTTACTATTCTTACACAATAATCATTCTTCTCCTTGTATAAAGAATACACGATTATTCTATAATAATATTAGCAATAAGAACATATTTTACCATTTCATCTTCCATAAAACCTACACCTACACATTTATAATTTCATCAAAACATATATTTAATCAAGCATACTATATTTTGCCAAAACTAGTAATAGATTCAAAAGGAAAAAAGTCATCAACCTCTAATTATTGTTTTAAACCTAATGATCAGACTATATATCATAGAGTTGTGCATAATATATCTCAAACTCCTAATGATCCAACGGTTAGATCTTCTTAGATCTAAATAAAACCGAGCTTACTTGAAAATGAACGAGCTACTATTCAACATGCACGAAACCTTGCTGAAGAATTAGTTTCTGATATCCATCATCCAGGATGAAAGCAACATCTAGGGGTACCACATATCTAAGAATGAGCATGATCCAATAGTGGAAGAGAGAGAAATTGTTCAGCGACTAAACTACCCTGCAGGTTTCCCTTTTGTTTTCTAAGAAATTTTCGATAATGATTTCTATCAAACGGGTTGTGTTCATAGTTTGTAAAGGTGGTTGACATGACTAAAAGATTGATATCTTCTCTCAAATATAGTAGTGTCAAAGTAATAAATAACCAAGTAAGACCGGGGTCGAACCACAAGAAGGTTAATTGTATAAATTATAAATAACAGCAATACTACAACAACAACAACAACAAGGATAATAATACTAGTAGTATTAGTAGAAGAAGAAAAAGAAGAAGAAGAAGTTGTTGTTGATGAGAACTTTGAGATGGAAGATCAATATAAGGATTAAACAATGATAACAACAAATGTCAAGGTTAGAGGATCCACTAATGATATTTCAAATAAGTATAGTATAAACTCTTATTACTCAAATACAAACCACACACAAAGAAGGTTCCAATCAAATTATAAATTGTTAACATTGTTGTAACCCATTTTGGGCCCCCCACGAAAATAAAAATATATAGCTGAAAGAAATTAGAAAAATAAAAGAAAGTTGGAGTGCTCAGAAAAGGATCAGAAAAATTAATTAAGGAGGTTCAAAAATACAAGGAGTGAAATTTTTTTACAGTATATACTTGAATGATGAGAGCCTTGTTGGAAAAGAAAATTTAATCTGAAGAGAAAAGTCCAAATTGGATGTTTATGGACCCAATTGGATTTTATTGAAGGTTTAATGGTAGCAACTCCTATTCTATTTTCCACCAATAAAAGACTAGATTTTCCTGTCCCCCCATATTTTCCATTAGATAAATATACATTCCCGGATGAAGTGGAAAACTCGCTGTGACGCCGCATACGTGTGATAAATATGAATACATTAGTTATCTTATTCGAATAATGCTAATACTTGTAAATGTTGTTAGGTATTCATGATTATAACTTACATTAACAACAAATCAAGTTTCTTTCATAGCACAAGTGTCGGTTATACCATACAGTTTGTGCTATGAAAGTGCAAAGTATTTGCTGTACCAAGTGTTATACAACATAAATCTAGATTATTCATTTAACAAGCAAAGTATTAAAGAGTGAATAAGATAACAAATATAAAATATGTTAGTATCAAACATCAAAGTCCATGTTAAGTTTACATTATACTTATTCTTACACTATTAGTGCAATATTTTTATCTTGATGTAATAAACTTAACTAAATATAATGAAGAAGATAAATATAAATAAACAAGATAAGAACATAAATAAGATAAAAGTTAACTAAGTAAAGGAAAGAAATTAAAAGACATAAACAAGATACTCATAAAAACAAAACTTAAGCATTACAAAAATACAAAGAGAGAAAGCAAGAGTATGCTCTTAATCTGGAAATCAAAATACCTAAATACATGAAAAATGCCATTTTTATAGGCCAAAATTAGAAACTATTGATTTGATGACTAATTGATGAGTGAGTGGTCAACTTGGTGACAATCCTTATCTTCTCTTGTTTGAATAAAACATCATTGATAACGTCATAATTTGAACCAACCTTACCATCAAAGTTCTAGAAAATTATCTCAGCTTTATATGAAAAAAAATTGAGGTCATTTTGATTTCTAGAACTCAAGATATGGGTTGAACACTAAATAATGTCTGGTAGTAGGACAGATTCAAACTTCTTCGTTGTTGCTACAATTTAGACTTAAAAAAGGCCTTTTTAAAACCAAATCTCCATATAGAAATTGTAGGACTATGTCTTACCTTTCTATCCATATAAAGTAGACCTAAATCTGAAATGTACAGCTCCAGATCTGACCTAATTACTAAACAGTGTTCTAGTTTGGACTGCACCAGCATATCTTTTCTAAGTTTGACCATCTCTTTGTTCTTTCAATTTTAGTATTTAAACTCATCAATCAATCCTTTTATTTATGTAATAAGCCTGCATTTAAAATGAACATTTACCATAAATTAAAAGGTATCTTATATTATTAGATATGTTATTATAAAACATGTTTTAATTAAGGAGTTATTGATACTTTAAGTGTAAAATGATGATGTAAAACCTTAATAAAAATATATGTTTAAGTACTAATCAGTGGTATAATAAGAACAACATATCTAAAATGCAGCACGGTCCAACAGTAGATTCCAGAGATATGGCTACCAGAGCATTATTGGTTTTCTCTAAAATTTGCAGCTCTCTCTTTATCTGTTTTTCTCTATTTCTTTCTTTCTTTCTTTTTTAACTAGTGGCCTCTTTGTAGTTTTATAGGCATGTTTTTCCATAATTATAATTTTATCCCTCATTCATGCCTTTATATATTTTATTTTATTTTTCATGTAAACTATTTGGTTTATTTCTGCTTAAGTCTCTAGTTTTTACCAAACTCCGATTGGGATGAGATATTTAACTAAGGTAGGAAAACATATTAATAGACTTCATGCAAAATTTCATCTCGATCCGATGATTTCTAATGTAAAATTAGTCAGTTCATGACTTTTTGCAACAATTTAGATTTTTCTTATTCAATCTTCAAAAAAATTATATCAATTATCCTTCCAAACCTTAAAGGTCATTTTATTATTTTGGAATGTATTCATTTTAGAACTTCCACCTTTATTTATTTATCGAGGTTATTACTGTTTCAAAATAACATTACTGATTTTTAATCAGTGCTTGCATCTTTAGTCCTACCCTTTTCATTGCATTATCCTTTATTATAATGCATTCTTTATTACCTCACTTATTTTCTAAAAATATTTTGTCATTCTTCTTATTATTTTATCTATTAAAACACGTTACCAGTTTCTATATCCCTATAAATTGTAAACCAAAATTCATTTTATGGAGGTCATCTCTTTCATTATTTATCTATTATTTCTAATATTGGTTTCTATCACTCATTGAAATATTACCCCTTTTAGTCTTATGTTTATATAAGGGTTTTCACATCTACATATTTCAATTATAAATTTTCAGGGTTTTCATATTATGTAACAACCTCGCCCAACCTATCATATATTATCTGCTTTAGGCCTTAACGCCCTCACGGTTTTGTTCCTGGTGGCGCAAGCTCACATCCGAGCTTAACGCTCTAAAACGCGTATGACAAGTAGACAACCAACACTCTTAATAAAATCAGCTATCACTTCCTCACCCGACGATGTTGGATATTACAATCCACTCCTTTAAGGAGCCCGATGACCCCATTGACACAACCGGATAGCTAGTAAGGTTGGCTCCGATACTAAAGGTAACAGCCTGGCCTAATCTGCGATATATTGTCCGCTTTAGGCCTTAACGCTCTCACGGTTTTGTTCATGGTGACACGAGCCCACATCTAAGCCTAACGCCCCAAAACAGGTATGATAAGTTAGTAACTAGCACTCTTAATAAGGCCGGCTACCACTCGCTCATTTGTTGATGTGGGATATTATAGTGGTGCTGATGGGATGCTGCCATTGTGGAGGGAGAAGGAGGAGCTTTTGATGGAAAGGGATAAGTGTGGTGGAGAGAGTGGTAGACGAGCTTGTGGAAATGTGGATTGGAGGCTAGAATGATGGAGAGAGGGGGAGGGAGAAAACAATTACAGAACTCGGGGGTGGAGAGGCTAGTTTTGGACCGATTTTGGACCTGATTTTCCCCCCCTCAGAGCATGAAATCCACTCCTATTTATAGGAGATCGAAGAGGGTAATCTTTTCTACATAAAGAAAAATTTTGAACCCTTGCTTTGGTTGGGGAAGATCCCAACTGTTGGCTCAAAGTGTGACTTATGAGTTGTTTAATCTGCAGAAAGAGGCTGCCTAAGATGGCCTGTTTAGGCTGACAATGGGGCCGTCTCATTACCATTCAGAATGAAATGTTCAGTTGGGGTTGTAAAGCAACTGTAGGGGATCATTTGCGTACATGTTTTGTCAAATTTGATGGACGCTAAATGCATTAAATAAACCTATAAAGTAGGTGATTGTACCAGCTTTTTTGAAAGAAATGAAGAAGATAATGAACAGGGACCAAACAACATGGTATCTGGTCCTCTTTTTTTTTTTTTTTTAATACGCAAAACAATGTCATTTTAGGTTTGAATTAAGGATTTTAATTGTTTTGCAATTTAGTCCTCTAGTTTTTAATTTGTTTTAATTGAACCCCCTAATTGACCCTAAACTTGTGATTTAATACAATTAAGCACCTGATGAACTTCAAATGGAACCCCGAAGTTACACACCTTTTATAATATGGTCCCTGGTCTTAAATTTTATCAATTTAACCTCTAATTGACCATTAAATTTTTAATTTCTTTAATTTCACCCCTAGTTTTTGTCAATTAAGCCCCTAAATTTTAGCGACTTTTGCAGATTGGTTCTTGGCTATCAATTTCTTCAATTTAACCTGTAATTGACCCCAAAACTTCAATTATCTTTCAATATGGCCTTTTAATTTCAATCGATTAACTTGGTAAAAATTAAATTTAATCTCTTAAAATTTTAATCTTCTCAATTAAGCCCAAATTAGGCTCCCGAACTTAATTTTTTACTAATTAAGCTCAAAATAAAATTAATTTAATCCATTTAAAATATAATTAAGTCCTTGCACTTAATTAAATCTTTTAATTGGATCTAAATTAATTCTTAAATATAATTACAATTTAATTTGGCCCATGATTAAATCAAATTGACCTATTAAAAATTTAATTATGTCATTGGACTTAATTTTTATGCAAATTCGTCCAATAATCATTTAATTTGACCTTGAATTTATATTTTTTTTCTTTATTTTTGGGCATAATGGGATGCAATTATGCCTTTTATTTCCTTCAAAATTGCAGCTCGATTCCTGATTTGCTTTCTCCACGTTGTCAGCCTTTATATTATTTTTTGATTTTTGATTTTAAAAAAGAAATTGATTTTTAGATATTAACCCAGAATTGGGTTATAAGAATTTCAGTCATGGTCAACTAAACTAAAATCAAGTGCTTAACTAAACTAACATCAAGTGCTTCTAGATCTAAAATGATAGAAAGTTATTTTAGGTGTCGAAGGAGGAAAAATTATGAAGCATTTTATGTGTGTGTGTCCATGCGCGCATATATATATATTCCACATGAAAAAGTTAAGAAACATTTAATAAGGATATGAGGTCATGTATTCACAAATTAACTTTATATTTTTTATTTAATTTAAAAATACATAAAAAAATCAAGTTTTACTCAAATTATGTTGAGTTACCCAAGTAGGGTTGACTTGGTGGGTCATTTGGGTTTTACCAGATTAATTGCAAACCTAAGTTTAAAATTACATACTTAATCTTTGACTTTTAAAATTCAAAGAATGACCTCGAAGGACATTTTTATCTTTACGCCATAGTCATTTTGTAATAATGGTGTGCCCTTAGGGCCTCTTTTGTATTTCATCTTATTAAAATATTAATAAATCAGTAAAATATGCAGACGCGTGTTATGCACTCGCACTCGTCTGTGCGTCAAAGTCCTTTGTGCTATTCAAGAGATTTATGAGGACAATTATGGTGGCTAGAAAAACCCAATCGTTGTCTCATCTGATGCGCAAGGATATGATGTAGTTGTTAGGGTAGCGTGTTTGCCAAGACTAGTAGCGAGTTGGTGAAGATGAGTTTTTTCTCCTGCCCTTCATTTCATTTCTCTCTTTTGGGCCTTATTTTTCTTGCCAGCCTTTAAAAATTTAGTCGTGTCCTCCATTTTATATTTGTTTTGGGTTTGATTCTTATTCTTTTAATTTTTATTTACTTTGATTTTAATGTTTACTAAAGTTTTTTTTTCAATTTTATTCCTCTTCGCATTTAATTTAATTTGTTTTTCAATTTTATCCCTCTTCGCATTTAATTTAATGTGCTTTTTTTTTTATCCAATCTAGTTCTCATTATTTTGGTTTCTTTTTTTAATCCTTTGCATTTAATTTAATGTGCTTTTTTTTTTTGTATCCAATCTAATTCTCATTATTTTGATTTCTTTTTTTAATCCTTTGCATTTATTTTATTTTTTTATTTTTTCCTTTAGAATTTTAATTTATATTTTTCAATTTTTTATCCTTATTTTTCTCATTACACCTTTTCTATCATTTATTTTGTTTTCAATTTAATCTCTTATTAGTTTCTTTCAATTATTTTTTGTGTAAGATTTAGTCCTTGTTGTTTTTTATATATATAATTAAGGATTTTACTTTGTAATTATTTTTGCCTTTTTAGGATTATCTTATTTTCATGATCGAGTCCACCAATTTTAATAATTTACTTAGTTTTAGTTCAATATTTTTTTTAAACTCTTTTTTAGACTTTTTTTTCATTTTTTTCGTTTAACATTGACTTATTAGACTATGAGCTTTGTGATTTGTTCATTTTTTTTATGGGGTTATCCCCATCTTAGATCTCAAGTCGCAAGATAGTTGAGTTAACATGAGTTGACTCGTTTTTTTTAATTGAATTTTTTTTTAATTTTATCATTTGTCATTAAATTATTGACCCTTAAGGGTTGTTATTTTTTCCACCTTTCTTTATGCGAGGTTATCCTGGATACAGGATGATCAAGTATTTTAGCACCCCCTCCACGAATAAGTAACACATCTAACTCAATGGTAACTGAATTGGCGTGTAAAGGCTTTTGTCTTTTTTCTTCTCTCTCCTACTTGATTTTCGTGTTGATATTAAAAAAATCAAATAAACCCCTAAAGTTTGTTATACTTAAGATTTCATTCTTATTCTCTTCATTATAATTTTTAAATTTTTAAATAATTTATGGAATTAAAGGTTTTTTCCAATTTCAACGTTGTTCTCTTTATTGCAATTTTCTTTCTTAAAATATTTTATTAAATTAATATTTTTCTTTTAATTTCACCTCAATAGATATTTTCGCCTATCCAATTTGGTTCATGTTTTTTTTATTGCTATTTTTTGATGGCTTTTGTAATTATTTTTTTGGCAATTTCATTATTCTTTTGTTTTTTCTTTGTCAAATATAACTTTTTTTATTATTATATTTTTTCGACCTTGCAAGTTTTTTTATATTAATTTTTTTATTTTATTCTTTAACATTTAATTAGATGGGTGTTAAACTGCTTAGTTGAGTCTGAGTTTAGAATTTAACGATTTATAAGTTTAAAAAATTGACTCTAATTTATGAAGTTGACATGAACGCGGGTACTTGCGGTTTTTAAAACTTTTTTAAAGCTTTTTTCCCCATCCTTTTCCATCCTATTATTTTTTTTTTGTATTCTATGAAATTTTTGTAGTCAATTTTAAAATAGCATAGACCACTTTGCTCTTAGTTTTTTTGCTCTTTATTAAATTTAGATTTTTCAAATGAAATTTGTTTTTGAATTGAATTGAATTAAATGATTTCATTATTTAACATTTAATTTTTAGGTGTTAAGTTTGAGTCAAAAATTGAATGGATTACAGATTTAAGAGTTTAACCCGGATTTACAAGATTTGTAATGTTTTGATATTTTTTCTCTAATGAAAAATATGGTTAGCTCTATTTTAGTTTTTTATTAAATTAAATTTATTGATTGCATTCCTAACATTTTATTTGAGATAATATTTGAAAGAATTTTGCTTTTTATTTTTTTTTTAAATTAATTTTATTTATTTATTTATTTATTGAGTTATTTTGGTATTATATCTTAAATCATAAATTCAACAGCTTCACAAGATTTGGCTAGACTTTGTTTTTCATTATTTTTTAATATTTTTAAATCT
>NW_011501480.1:38324-41533 GCF_000495115.2 Populus euphratica | reverse complement strand
TTGTTGTTTTAAGGCCATGAACTCCACAAACTGGGTGCTCGATACTGATGGAGAGCTCTTAACAGTTGAGATACTAGAACTCCACAAACAAGATAAGAACATAAATAAAATAAAAGTTAACTAAGTAGAGGAAAGGAATTGAAAGGCATAACAAGATATTTATGAAGACAAAACTTAAACATTACGAAAATACAAAAAAAGAAAGCAAGAACATGATCTTGATCTGGAAACCAAGATGCCTAAATGAATGCCAAATGCCTCTTGTTATAGGCCAAAATTAAGAACTTTTGATTTCATGACTAATTGTTGAGTGGTGACCAACTTTTGACTTAGTGACAATTCTTATCTTCTTGTCTACCTAGAACATCATTGATAACATCAGAATTTGAACCAGACCTCCACATAAAAGTTTTAGGAAATTATCTCAACTTTCTAGGAAAAAAATTAAGGTCATTTGGGCTTTTAGAACTCAAGATGGGCTGAACACTAAACAGTGTCTAGGCTGCAAGATAGATTCAGACTTCTTCATTGTTACTACAATTTGGACTTGAAAAACACCTTTTTAAATCCAGACCTCCACATGAAAGTTGTAGATCTATGTCTTACCTTTCCATCTATATAAAGTAGACCTAAATCCAAAATCTACAACTCTAGATATGACCTAATTACCAAACAGTGTTCCAGTTTGGACTACACCAGCATCTCTTTTTAGGTTTGGTCATCTATTTATCCTTTTAATTTTAGTACTTAAATTTATCAATCAATCATTTTATTTATGTGATAGCCATGCATTTAAAATGAATATATACCAAAAATTAAAGGTATCTTATATTATTAGGTATGTTATTATAAAACATGCTTTAATTAAGGAGTTATTGATACCTCAAGTGCAAAAGGATGATATAAAATCTTGATAAAAATATATTTTTAAGTACTAATCAATAGGTCTCATGAATTTTTTAAAAAACAATCATCATATTCAAGTCAAGAAAATAATAAATTATAAAATAAGATGATTAAATGAACATACCACGAAGTGTTGAGCATGGTTATCCATGAACTGCTGCACCCCTTTTTGGCAGTGTTGACTCCACATGTGCATCTTTACAAATAGCTCCATTGAGCTCAGCTCACGTCTAATAGATGTAACCTGTAAGGAAAACAAAAGTTGCAAGTTAAATATATTTATAAGCAGTAACAAATTAATTCATTATATAGCCATCTCTTTATCCTTGCAATTTAAGTTCTTCAAGTCATCAATCAATCCTTTCATTTATGTGATAGGCCTGCATTTAAAATGAACATTTACCATAAATTAAAGGTATCTTATATTATTAGATATATTATTATAAAATATGCTTTGGTTAAGGAGTTATTGATACTTCAAACGCAAAATAATAATATAAAATCTTCATAAAAATATATTTTTAAGTACTAATCACACCCCCTCAACTAGTTTATTACTAGTCCCTAGTAATCAAAGCATTAAACTAGTAAAACAATTTGAAAATTCCATAAAGTAAGACATTTATCATTCAACTTCCATTAATCTATCCATATAACCCTAGTAATCAAAGCGTTAAAACAATTTGCAAATTTCACAAAGCAAGGTATTCATCATTTAACTTCCATTAGTCTATCCAGATAAACAAACTCTCATTAAATTTATATATCTGCTCAATACCTCTTAACAAGATATTAATAAACCTTTCTTTTATATTCAATATATCAACACATAGTTATGAGGCTTTACTTATGATTAGTACTTAAAGTGCATTTTTATCAAGGTTTTATATCATCATTTTGCACTCATTTTGCACTTGCAGTATCAATAACTCCTTAACTAAAATATGTTTTATAATAATATATCTAATAATATAAGATACCTTTAATTTGTGGTAAATGTCTATTTCAAATATAGGCCTATCATATAAATGAAAGGATTGATTGATGAATTTAAGAACTGAAATGCTTTCTTATAACTTATTGGTGCAATCCAAACAGGAACACTGTTCGGTAATTGGGTCAAGGATAAAGAGATGGTCAAACTTTGAAAAGAGATGTCGGTGCAATCCAAACCGGAATACTGTTTGGTAATTGGGTCATATCTAGAGCTATAGATCTCAAATTTAGGTCTACTTTATATGGATGGAAAGGTAAGACATAGGCCTATAACTTCCATATGAAGCCTAAGATCTAAAAAGGCCATTTTCATGTCCAAATTATTGCAACAACAAAGAAGCCCGAATCTATCCTCCAGCTCGAGCACTATTTAGTATTTTGGCCATATCTGGAGTTCTAGAAGTCGAAATGAGCTGAATGTTTTACACAAGAAACCTAAGACAATTTCTTACAACTTTTATGTTTTCAGGTGGCTTCAATTTTGATGTTATCAATGATGTTTTGGGCAGACAAGAGAAGATAAGGATTGTCACCAAGTCAAGAGTTGGTCACCCACTCATCAATTAGTCATCAAATCAATAGTTCCTAATTTTGCCCTATAAAAGGAGGCATTTTCCATGCATTTAGGCATCTTGGTTTCCAGATCAAGATCATGTTCTTGCTTTCTCTCTTTGTATTTTTTTGTAATGTTTATGCTTTCCTTTCATTAATATCAAGTTTATGCCTTCCATTTCCTTTCATTTACTTAGTTAACTTTTATCTTATTTATGTTCTTATTTTTTTTATTTTTTTTTCTTTCTTTCATTATGTCTACCTAAGTTTATTATGTCAAGGTGAAAAGGTTACACTAATGGTGTAAGAATAAGTATAGTATAAACTTAGTATGGACTTTAATGTTTGATATTAACATGTTTTGTATTTGTTATCTTGTTCACTCTTTTAATACTTTGCTTGTTAAATGACTAATCTTGATTTATGTTGTATAACACTTGGTACAACAAATGCTTGGAACTTTCATAGCCCATACTGTATGGTATAATCGACACTTGAGCTATGAAAGGAACTTGATTTGTTGTTAACATAAGTAATAATCATGAATGTTTGACGAGATTTACAAGTATTAGAATTAATCGAATAAGATGACTAATGTAATCATGTTAACAATATATAATCTGATTGGAACCTCCTTAGTGTGTGGTTTCCAATTCAATAATAAGAGTTTATACTATACTTGTTTGATATACCATTAGTGGAACCTCTAACCTTGACATTTGTTATTATCATCGTTTAATCCTTACATTAATATT
>NW_011501480.1:0-38191 GCF_000495115.2 Populus euphratica | reverse complement strand
GCTACATCTACCACTGCTACTACTACTATTATTATTGTTGTTGTTGTCATTTTTATTGTTGTTGTTATTATTGTTGTTACTGTTGTTGTTGTTTATTTCTGTCCTCTATAATTTGTACAATTAACCTCCCTATGGTTCAACCCCGGTCTTGCCAGGTTATTTATTACTTCGACACTCCTGCACTTGGGAGTTGAATAATGCCTGGTTTAAAATTAAAATGAGATGCATCGGGAGGAAAAACTATGCATGATGGTGCACTTGTTCTTGTGGGATTCATGTGGTCTCTAAGTGTTCTAGCACGGTTATTCTCATTATTCTCATTTTGAAGTGATTGATTATCTTCTTCGGCTATATTTTCTGAAAATGATGAGGATATCCTACAAAGTCTACCACTTGATGTACGTGACCACACTCTCATGCATGTGTAGGAATAGAATAAAAGAAAAAAGAAAATAAAAGAAAAACGAAACAAAGTTAGATACAAGAAAAGTGAAAAGAGAAAATAAAATAAATACTATAATTTATACAAGAATTTACCTCCCAGGCAATGGTGCCAAAAACTTGACCTGACAAAAAGATTAATGTGTTCTTCTAAGTGCAGGAATGTCGAAGTAATAAATAACCCGGCAAAACCGGGGTCAAACCACTAGAAGGTTAATTGTATAAATTATAAATAACAATAATACAACAACAACAACAATAATAATAATAGAAGAAGAAAAAAAAAAGAAGAAGAAGAAGAAGAAGTTGATGAGAACTTTGAGATGGAAGATCAATGTAATGATAATAAAATCGTAGATAAGTTTGGTTTCGTAGCCTCCTTAACCTAAGCAATTAAGCTCGAAGGGGTGTTTTAACACCTAATACCCTAAAGTCAACTGACTTGGAAGCTATTGGCTCAACATTTGTTACATGGGTTAAGGAGAAAACATTAAGGGGATCAAACATTACACTATCTACATATTAATATTTGTAACCCTAGTTATTAACCTCGAAGGGGTATTTCAACATCTAATGCCTTATGTTTTCAAGTTATATGCATATTAATAAAAAAGACAAAAACAAAGAAAAAGATAATAATCCCAACCTAAGGAAGTTAACCTTAAATATTAGAACAAAGAAAATATGGTCTCTAAGTGTTCTAACACGGTTATTCTCATTATGAAGTGATTGATTATCTTCTTCGGCCATATTTTCTGAAAATGATGAGGATACCCTACAAAGTCTACCACTTGATGTACGTGACCACACTCTCATGCACGTGTAGGAATATAATAAAAGGAAAAAGAAAACAAAAGAAGAAGAAACAAGAGAAAAGAAACAAAGTTATATACAAGAAAAGTGAAAAGTAAAAATAAAATAAATACTATAATTTATACAAGAACTTACCTCCCCAGCAACGGCGCCAAAAACTTGACACGACGAAAAGATTGATGTCTTCTCCCAAGTGCAGGAGTGTCGAAGTAATAAATAACCCGGCAAGACTTGACACGACTAAAAGATTAATGTCTTCTCCCAAGTGCAGGAATGTCAAAGTAATAAATAACCCGGCAAGACCGGGGTCGAACCATAGGGAGGTTAATTGTACAAATTATAAACGACAACAACAACAACAACAACAACAACAACAACAATAATAATAATAATAATAAAGAAAAAGAAGGAGAAGAAGAAGAAGATGATGAGAACTTTGAGATGAAATATTAACGTAAAGATTTAACAACGATAACAAGAAATGTCAAGGTTAGAGGATCCACTAATGGTATGTCAAATAAGGATTAAGCAATAATAATAACAAATGTCAAGGTTAGAGGTTTCACTAATGGTATATCAAACAAGTATAGTATAAACTCTTATTATTGAATTGGAAACCACACACAAAGGAGGTTCCAATCAGATTATATATTGTTAACATGATTACATTAGTCATCTTATTCAATTAATGCTAATACTTGTAAATCTCGTCAAGCATTCATGATTATAACTTATGTTAACAACAAATCAAGTTCCTTTTATAGCTTAGGTGTCAGTTATACCATACAGTATGGGCTATGAAAGTGCCAAGCATTTGTTATACCAAGTGTTACACAACATAAATCAAGATTAATCATTTAACAAGCAAAGTATTAAAGAGTGAACAAGATAATAAATACAAAAATATTAGTATCAAACATTAAAGTCCATATTGAGTTTACACTATCAAGATTAGTCATTTAACAAGCAAAGTATTAAAGAGTGAACAAGATAACAAATATAAAACATGTTAGTATCAAACATTAAAGTCCATATTAAGTTTACATTATACTTATTCTTACACCATTAGTGTAACCTTTTCACCTTGACATAATTAACTTAGCTAGACATAATGAAAGAAAGAAAAATAGATAAACAAAATAAGAACATAAATAAGATAAAAGTTAGTTAAGTAAATGAAAGAAAATGAAAGGCATAAACTTGATATTAATGAAAGGAAAGTATAAACATTACAAAAAATACAAAGAGAGAAAGCAAGAGCATGATCTTGATCTGGACACCAAGATGCCTAAATGCATGGCAAATGCCTCCTTTTATAGGTCAAAATTGGGAACTATTAATTTGATGACTAATTAATGAGTGGGTGACCAACTCTTGACTTGGTGACAATCCTTATCTTCTCTTGTCTGCCTAAAACATTATTGATAACGTCAAAATTGGAGTCACTTGACATGAAAGTTGTAGGAAATTATCTCAGCTTTCTTGTGTAAAAAATTCAGCTCATTTTGACTTATAGAACTCTAGATATGGCCAAAATACTGAACAGTGCTCGGACTGGAGGAGAGATTCGGGCTTCTTTGTTGTTGCTACAATTTGGACTTGAAAATGGCCTCTTTAGATCTTGGGCTCCATATGAAAGTTGTCTTACCTTTCCATCCATATAAAGTAGACCTACATCTGAGATCTAGAGCTCTAGATATGACCCAATTACCGAACAGTATTCCAGTTTGGATTGCACCGACATCTCTTTTTTAAGTTTGGCCATCTTTTTATCTTTTCAATTTCAGTTCTTAAATTCATCAATCAATCCTTTCATTTATGTGATAGGCCTGTATTTAAAATGAACATTTACCATAAATTAAAGGTATTTATATTATTTTAAAACATGCTTTAGTTAAGGAGTTATTGATACTTCAAGTGTAAAATGATGATATAAAACCTTGATAAAAATATACTTTTAAGTATCAATTAGTAATGCACCTTTGCAATTTTGAAACTATGCTTTTGAATCATCGATTTATCTTATTAATCACATGTCTGCTCTTGTTTTTCAAAATAAATCTGTGCTTTTGAGTGTTTGTTTCGTCATACTCTTGATTATAATTTTTTGTGTGCTTTTAGGTGTCTTTGTTTTCCTTTCTTGCGTACATACCATGCTTACAAATTGGATTTTTGTCCTTCACCATGTGTGCTTTTATGCTAAAGCTCATCTCATCTTGGTTATCGTTGTCTTGATTTAGCTTCTTATTGTATTTATATCTACCGTCAAGTTTATTTTCATGAAACTATCTTTCATTTTGCGTACTCTGAACATATAACACATACCCTAGTACCCTTCAAGCAACCTACATACCTCCCAACCTTGCATACTCCCTAATTCCTTCACCCTACCCCTTTCCCAACTAGCCCAAACAGCACCCCTGTTCTGCCCTCTGCAGCACCCCTACTTTACCCTCATCCAGCCTTGCCATATTATCACCAACTGCTTGTTTTTCAAATGGTCATTATACATGAACAAGTTCCCTATAGCTAGAAGCCCTTGTATTTAGGTTTGATGCTACAGAGCAGCTCAGTTTTACAACAACTTCACCGGTGTCTACTACCTAATATAGTCCTTTCATCGCCTCTCTAGTAGGCCTGTAGCTATTTGTCGACCTTTCCTCCTATCCTCTCCAGCCACTCTCAAGTAATAGTTCTCCTTATACATGCCCAGCTACTCACTAACATTCTGTGGTTCTTCATCTGCGACAGCCGAAGACAACCATATCCACTACCACTGCCTCTGTTGCCTCCTTTAGTCGGGTAGTCTGTCTTCCTACTCATGTGCCACATGTTTTTAATGATGCTAACAGGTATAAAGCATGGAATAATGCTATACGCGAGGAAATTTAGGCCTTACATGCTAACATAACTTGGTCCTTGGTGCCGTTTCACCCTTCAATGAATGTTGTTGGTAATTGGTGGGTGTGCAAGATTAAACGCTGATATGATGGCAGCATCGAAAGGAATAAGGCGCATCTAGTCGCTAGAGATTTTATTCAACAAGAAGGTATTGATTACTCTAAAACCTTTTGTCCTATTATCAAATAGGCGACTGTCAGACTAGTCTTCTGTATTGCCGCTTGTGTGATTGGAAAATTCATTAGCTTGATATCCATAATGCCTTCCTCAATAGAGTTTGACAAAGAGGTTTACATGAAACAACCTTTAGATTTTGTTGATTCTGCTCTCTCCTCTCATGTGTGTTGATTGCATAAGTTGGTACACTTGTCTAAATGATTTCCTATTATCTATTGGTTTTCGTGCTTTCAAAGTGGATACCTCATTGTTTATCTTCTCTGTTGGTACTAATATTTATTATCTTCTAGTCTATGTTGATGATATTATGCTGAGGGGTAGTAACTCTTTTATACTCTAATGGCTTATACAGCCACCGAGCTCTAAATTTAAGCTTCGTGACTTGAGTTTTATTCATTATTTTTTGGGTATTGAGGTTTAGCCTACTGGAATGGGTCTTGTGCTTCGACAACATAAATATACACTTGACATGCTTACTCAGGCTGGTATGTTATCTTGCAAACTTGTTGATACTCTTATCTCTATATCCAAAGCTACCATTTCACTAGATCCCTTATTTTCTGATGCCACGCGCTTTTATCAAATTATGAGTTCTTTTTAATATCTCACCTTTATGCGCCCATATATTTGCTTTGCTGTTAAGAAAGTCTGTCAGTTTATGCATGCTCCTTCATATTCTTATTGGGTTGTCGTTAAATGCATATTGCGTTATCTTAAGGGTATGACATCACATGACCTATATATTACTTGTAGTCCTTCCTTTGCCTTACATGGTTTTATAGATACTGATTGGGTAGGCAGTGTTGATGATCAGAAATCTACGAGTAGTTATCTTGTGTTCTTTGGTCAAGTGCCGATTTCATGGAAATTATGATGCAATCGTATTATTTGATAGTTTCACCCACATTTAACTAGTGTTTTACCTATGTTTTACATATAAAATACCTTGATATTCTTTGTTTTATGTTTTGAAGGCACTTTTCAATGAAAGATGCAAAAAGAAGTAAATTGGAGATAATTGGTAGATTTGACCTTCAGTCGATATTTGTGTAGAGTGTGAGCTTTAGAGGTCAAAATAAAGTGATTCCAATGGAATTATAAAGCTAACATCCATATCTTTCTATAAATATAAAGCAAGAAAATAAACTAAGGAAGAGCATGGAAATCGCAGCCTTCAAAGTCAAATCTCGCAATCTACTAATGTTGACCTCTGGTCATTCCGACTTGAATATTTGGAGCTATAGTAGTCCAATTAATGCAAACTTAATTTTGTTGAATGCCTAACTCAAATATCTATCAACGCTCTAAATGTCAACGAAATACAATATGATTTTACAAAAATGACAACTGAATGCTGCTAGCAAATAGGTTTCATAAAGAAACAAGTCCAAATTATGTTTTGTAGCATCTAAACCGACATCCAAGTTTTTATTTCAGCAATTTAGCTTCTCTAAGTCAAAGTTTGAAGATTTCATGCAAGGTTATTTCTCCTTTTTTAGAAAAATAGTTATTGAAGTACTTAAATGTAAATTGTCTAATTAAAGGAGGACTATTTTGTAAAATAGAGACTAGGGTTTTCTAGGATATAAAAAGAATGAGAGAAGAGAATGGAGGTAGCTAGCTGGCTAAGAAGAGAAAAAAACCTCCTTCCTCTAAGAAACATGAAATCATGCATTCCTTTTTTTTTTTTTAATTAGTTGTTTAGTAAATATGCAAGGCTAAACTCTTTCTCTTAGTTGCAAGGACATAAAAACGGATTTCAAGAACTATGAGATTTATTTTACCTTTTCTTTTCAATTTATATGATGAATATGTTTATTCTCCTATGCTTATTTTTTCTATGATTGTTTATTTTAATTGCTAGAACGGATTATGAGTTATTATTATAGATAATCTATTGCTAAGTATGATATCAAAACCAGAGTTGTGGTATATAAACTTGTGAAGTAACTAAATTTAATAAGTATGGCGGATCTACGTTATTAATCGTAGGAAGAACTTTTAATCAAATCAAACATAGACTGTGGACAATTATGTTTTATTGATTAATCAACTTATCTAGTTTTTAAGGGTGCCATTGAATTATATTACTAGTGCGGACATTATGGTTGTTTGATGATTAGGTTTAGTTATATAACAAATTTGTTAACTAACCAATGTTAAGAAGAGATAAATATTCATAATATAAATTGATATTTCATTTCCATGATCAACTTTGATTTTCGTAGGTAAATGTTTACTTGAAATCAAGGTTTGTTCTCTTGATAATTTTTAGATTTTATTTAATTTTGTTTGATAGTTTTCTGTTTCTTTTGCTTTAACCAAGATAATGTCCAAACCCCCTCAAATTGCATATCATTTAGCATAAAAATCTGACTTGAACCTTCCTCATGGGATCGACCCTTGCTTGTTCTATGCTATCTCATGTGTTATGTTTTAAGCTAGGGTAATTAATTTGTGTGACTGCGACATCGTAACAAATTAGGTAAGCAACGTATAGTTGCTCGCTCTTCTACTGAAGCTGAGTACAAAGCCTTGGCCGATGACATTGCTAAGGTTATCTGGCTTTAATATTTATTAACAGATCTATAGATTCTGTCTATTTCTGCTCCTATCATCTGGTGTAATAACCTTGGTGCCACTTATTTGTCTATGAATGCTGTTTTTCATGCTCGCACAAAACATGTTAATGTTGACTATCATTTTGTTCAAGATAGAATTGTGAAGAAGGAGATTCAGATTCATTTTATTTCCTCTCAAGATCAACTTACAAATATCTTCACTAAGCCACTTCCTACAGCTTCATTTACTGTTTTTTATTTCAAGCTTCGGGTTGATCCTCCACTCTCAGCTTGAGGGGGCATATTATAGAATGTATATATATATATAGGAAATATTGTAGTCATATATATATATATATATATATATATATTGTATATAGGAAATATTGTAGTCATATTCTTGTGTGTTAACCTCCACCATTATTATTGTATATTGCCCTACACATATATATAGAAATGGTTGGTTAACCAATAGGTTAAACTTTTTAATTATTCTTAGCTAACTTTACTTTATTAATTTGAAAAAAACTGGACATATCATGCAGAGAATTTCTCTACATAATTGAATTTTTGATAATATAACAGGGATTGAAATATGATATTGAAGCTAATTTATTGAAATATGATATTGAAGCTAACTACGATTATATGTATATATCTAATTGTTTATGTATAAAAAAAATCCTGGATTTTTCAATAAGCTATGTTGTTTTATGTTCAATATAGTCACAAAAGATGAGGGTGTTAGATATACATTAAAAACTACCATGTGCTTGTTAAGTAGGGCTCTAGTATGCTAGATTTAAAAACACCTTATAAATCATGGACTAATAGGAAACTTAGTTTGAGATACTTGTATGTTTGGGGTTACTAGGAAAAAGTATGAAGTCATAATACATATAAAAAGAAATAATATTTAAGCACAACTAGTGGTTTCTCCTTAGATTATCTAGAAAAATCTAAAACATATAAGAGCCGAGACTCAATTGAAAAGTTATAATGAATTTAAAGATTAAGGTGAAAAAAAAAGAAGGAATTGCGCGTGAAAACATGAACCAACATGTGGAGGGTGGCAGCGAGCTATGGGTGTGATATAATTGAAAGACGGTGTTCTAGAAAGTTGAAACCGTCTCTCCATCCCTGTGATGAAAAGGTGGCGTGTGCAGCAAATTACCCACGATGCTTCTTCTTCCTTCTCTCTTCTTTATTTTCTTTCTCTTCTCCTCTTAGATTCTGCAATCTTACATTTTTTTTATCCTTTACAACTTTTTTTTCTTTTTTCTCAATTTTAGTCTCTCTAGTTTAAATCTCTTTGAAAACGGCTGATCAATTTTCTGCAAAACCAGGTGCAAACCTAATAACAGGAAAATATAAGCACGCTAGACGGCTACAGAGAGAAAATGCTAACAAAATACCTAGGTTAAGTTTTAAACATATCTACATAAAGTAACAGATGAGAAAATGTAACATGAAAAAAAAAAAAAAAAAAAAGCACTGTGTGGACGGCAGTGCAATTCAGCCCGAAGCCACGTTAATTATTTAGAAGCGTCTTTTCATCCAGCTACAAATCTCGTGGTCCAACCCTTACAAATTGACTAAATTAATGATTGAAAGATTTTTTACTAAATTAAAGATGGAAAGAAGAACGTAGGGCACCTCTTTCCAATTTTAAAATGTGAACGGGCCAAAATTTTCTGCATGACTTAATTAATTAATAGAGAACCTTTGTCTCTTACGAGGGGATAGATAGATTCCTTTCTAAAGCATATACAATGAAATGAGACTTGTGACATCCAAGTCCATGTCCTTTTCGATGCCCCCAATTTACACTAGTCATTCAAGACAAGGTAACATTGCAAATAACCAACCATGCACATGGACATGCTGGCTGCCGGCTTTTTTTTTTTATTAAAAAATATATATATGTTTTTTATGTAACTATAATTTCATGATATCATGGGGTTATATAGATAAAAATATTGATACTTGGGGAGCCATATATGTTTTTTATGTGGTGACATAAAAGTCCAAAAAAAGGAGGCCAATCCACCCGATCTATGGTTTGGGAGTTTGTTAACAAAGTGGTCCCTGAAATCTCATGTCGCATCCTGTACACTATTTTTTGTTTTCAATACATTTTAAGAAAAAACTAGCTAAATAACACAATTGAAGAAAACAATAGCGAAATAGTATAATTTATACTTGTCATGATTGAAAAATACACAACCTTTATAGCTTTTTAGAATAACAACATCTAATAAAAAAAAATATTAAATGAGTTGGAGAAAAAAAAAAGTGGAATATTTTTTTTTTAAAGATATCAAAGCTCCAATTATGACACTATCAGTACTATCAAAAACATTTCAATGGAACGAGTCCAATGACCCCAATAAAAGTCATCAACGGTAACCCAAATGGGTCACACTTGTCATCAAAAGCTAGTGAGACACCCTCCATCTTTAGGCAACAATGTGGACTAATTAGGTAATCATTGGTGACCTTTCTAGGTGTCGTTAGATTTGTATACCCGAGATCTTTTCAATAATATCAATGATATTGTAATTGGAGCTTCATTGTATCTTCAGGGTTTTTCTCTCTTTCTTTCTTTATTTCCTCTCTTCTCAATTGCGACAAGTAGAAACTATATTATTTCATCAGTTATTTTCTCAATTGTGTTATCCTATCAATATTTTTAATTAATTATGCTAATTTTAAGAAAAAAATTCCATCTTGTCTCATTTTCTTTCATAAATCTTTGCAAATTCTACTTTACGACATTCATTTCTTACAGCTTTTAATGCATTGATTAATTGTAGGAATGAAATAATGAAGTTATCTTTTGGAAACATGACTTTGGAAATGAATTTTTTAAATATTTATAAGAAACCTGGAGATAATAATGATTTATAAAAAGTTAGACTTTATTGAAAAATTAGTTTATGATTAATTTGAAACTACTTCTAATAAAACTAAATTTAATGAATCTGAAGATTTGTAAATGGTTTATTTTCAGAAAGAATAAAAGGTAAGTAGTTAGAGACCAAAAATTGATGAATTTCCACCATGATCAATTGAGTCCATATCTTTAAGTATTTATCCACCCAAACCTAATTTAAAGTTTTTACCATCTAATCTCAAGTACTCATTTTTGGAAGAAAATAAAACTTTTCTAGTTATAATTTCTTCCAAACTTAATGGATATAAAAAAGGTAAGTTATTACAAACTCTGAAAATGCACAAAAATGCATTAGGATTGTAGTAGTCCCTATTGTTCTATTCTGTAAACGCTAAAAGATTCTGACATATGCTTTTAATGTGATGGTAATTTTTTATTTTGAAAAGAATTCTATTGAAATTCCGGTAGAGTTTCTTTTGTATCTAGAACGTCCCATGTTATTGACTACTTCCAATTTACCTATTCAATCCATCACACATGTACTGAAATAACATCTGGTATGTGTGTGTGTGTATATATATATATATATATATATATATATTGTACAAGGGTTTCAAATTTTATTTCCATCATCAATACTTAACAGACACACACACACACACACTAGATGTTATTTCAGCACCTGACATTGTTATACCTGAGAATGATCTAAAAGATCGGGTTACAGGTTTCCAGCTTATATACTAATTTTGTGAAAAGAACAAAGAAATAAATGCAAGTAAATATAAACAGATTTTTGATGTGAATGAACAAGGCAAAACTAGCAATGTCAGGATCCTTGATCAAACATAAAGTATACTTAAATGTATATAAAATTTAATAAGAATGTAAATAATAAAAATAGAATCTTGCTTAAATTTATAATGAAAATCAATACAGGAGATTTTGGTTACGGAGAAGAATGGATATGGGCTACAAATATAAGTTACAGGGGATGATTAGTACTTAAAAGTGCATTTTTATCAGGGTTTTATATCATCATTTTGCACTTGAAGTATCAATAACTCCTTAACTAAAGCATGTATCATGGTTTTATATCATCATTTTGCACTTGAAGTATCAATAACTCCTTAACTAAAATATGTTTTATAATAATGTATCTAATAATATAAGATACCTATAATTTGTGGTAAATGTCTATTTTTAATGCAGGTCTATCACATAAATGAAAGGATTGATTGATGACTTGAAGAACTTAAATTGCAAGGATAAAGAGATGGCCAAACTTAGAAAAGAGATGTCGGTGCAATCCAAACCGGAGCATTGTTCGGTAATTGGGTCATATCTGGAGCTACAGATCTCAGATTTAGGTCCAATTTATATGGATGGAAAGGTAAGACATAGGCCTACAACTTTCCTATGGAGCCCAAGATCTAAAAAGGCCATTTTTAAGTCCAAATTGTAGCAACAACAAAGAAGCCCGAATCTATCTTCCAGCCCGAGCACTATTCAGTATTTTGGCCATATCTGGAGTTCTAGAAGTCCAAATGAGCTGAAGTTTTTACACACGAAAGCTGAGATAATTGCCTACAACTTTCATGTTTACAACTGGTTCCAATTTTAATGTTATCAATGACGTTTTGGGCAGACAAGAGAAGATAAGGATTGTCACCAAGTCAAAAGTTGGCCACCCACTTATCAATTAGTCATCAACTCAATAGTTCCCAATTTTGGCCTATAAAAGGAGGAATTTGCCATGCATTTAGGCATCTTGGTTTCCAGAGCAAGATCATGCTCTTCCTTTCTCTCTTTGTATTTTTTGTAATGTTTATGCTTTACTTTCATTAATATCAAGTTTCTGCCTTTCATTTCCTTTTCTTTACTTAGTTAACTTTTATGTTTTTATTTTGTTTATCTATTTTTCTTTCTTTCATTATATCTAGCTAAGTTAATTATGTCAAGGTGAAAAGGTTACACTAATGGTGTAAGAATAAGTATAATGTAAACTTAATATGGACTTTAATGTTTGATACTAACATGTTTTATATTTGTTATCTTGTTTACTCTTTAATACTTTGCTTGTTAAATGACTAATCTTGCTTTATGTTGTATAACACTTGGTACAACAAATGCTTGGCACTCTCATAGCTCATACTGTATGGTATAACCAACACCTGAGCTATGAAAGGAACTTGATTTGTTGTTAACATAAGTTATAATCATGAATGCTTGACGAGATTTACAAGTACTAGCATTAATCGAATAAGATGACTAATGTAATCATGTTAACAATCTATAATCTGATTGGAACCTCCTTTGTGTGTGGTTTCCAATTGAATAATAAGAGTTTATACTATACTTGTTTGACATACCATTAGTGAAACCTCTAACCTTGACATTTGTTATTATTATTGTTTAGTCCTTACATTAATTTTCCATCTCCAAGTTCTCATCTTCTTCTTCTCCTTCTCCTTCTTTATTATTATTATTATTATTATTATTATTATTATTATTATTATTATTATTGTTATTGCTATTATTGTTGTTTATAATTATTACTACTACTAATACTACTACTACTACTAGTATTATTATTATTATTATTATTATTATTATTATTATTATTGTTATTATTGCTACTATTATTGTTGTTGTTGTTATTGTTACTATTGTTGTTATTTATAGTTGTTGTTTATAATTTGTGCAATTAACCTCCCTGTGGTTCGACCCCGGTCTTGCCGGGTTATTTATTACTTCGACACTGCTACACTTGGGAGAAGACATCAACTTTTGGTCGTGTCAGGGGACAATAAACTTTTCTGAGGGAAAATGATAATCTACCTTCTAAAGTTTTAGGAGTCCCCTTTTATAGATGAGTTGACATGGAAAAGGCAAAAACATCTTGTTGGAAAGCTTGGAGATTCCTTCAGAACCTATATGAACCCATGTGGTATTGCCTGCTATGATTGGGTGATGACAAAATGAAAATTGCCCATGTTTTATATGGGACTTGATTTGTCTGTTTGTAATTGCATGTAATATTTGTAGAAAAAAGCCTAAAACAAATGGGCTTAACAACAAAAAGGGACTCAAAACAAAGTTGTTTAGTAGCATCCAGTAAAGGTATATTGATCCTTAACTATTTGAAAGTTTTAAAGATTTTAGAGTTGTGATTGATTTTCTGTTGTTTGGTCATGACATGAGGAAATGAAAGTGCTGGCAGAGAATCAGTTTTTTCTTTGCAATATTCAGATTCAACCCCTTCCTTGCCCTTAAAGATTTACTTATCATCTTTCTCACAAGGTTTAAGAGTGAGTTTTTCAATAAACTTACCATTACGAAGAGTGATGACTGATTTGACTTGATCCATGTGTAGGCTTCCAAAACTACTTGCATTTGCATTATATTGCCCCTTAGGATTTTGTTGTGGTTGAGATGGAAACTTACATTTCTCTTGGAAACTGAGAGCAGATGTCAATTTTGCAAGAGTATCTTTAAAATCTGTCATGCTTTGAGCAAGTTGAGTATTCATTATCTCTTGCTTTTCAATGAATACATGCAATGTTTCCTCAAGATTTCTTTTAAAAGGTGGAGCATAAGGAGGTGCGGATCCAAAAGAATTTTGGAAATTATGGTGTGTTTGAAACAATGGTTATGAAGTTTGTGCATTGTTATTATCACTCTTTCAACTAGAATTTGGGTGATTTCTCTAACCAGGGTTGTATGTTTGCAAGTATGGGTTATGATTAGGCCTTTGAAAACTGTTTAAAGCATGAGCTTGTTTATGGAGACATTCTTTAGAAGAAGGCAAAGTTAGATAGTCATTGGTTGAGTGTTCATTTGTTTCACAAATTTGATACACAATGTCTTAAACATATTTTAATTGACCACTCTTTTTTAATTCTGATGCCTCGACTTTTCTAGCTAAAGATGCAAACTTGGTTTGGAGGTTATGATCTTCTCTAAGGTTGTACATATCTCCACTAGATATATGAGATTGAGTTTTACCCAGTACCTCATAAGTACCTGCAGTATCCCAATTTTGAGCATTTTCAGCTAACAAGTCTAAGTACTCTATTGTTTCATCAGGGTCTTTATCTTTAAAAGTTTCATTGCACATCAATTCAAACATTTGCCTATCTCTAGGTGTTAACCCTTTATAAAAATATAAAACCAATCTAAATGTTTCAAAACCATGATAAAGGAAAGTATTAAGCAAGTCTCAATATCTATCCTAACATTGGTAAAATATTTCTCCTGGTTTTTGAGTGAAAGTGGTGATTTGTCTTTTGAAAGCGTTTGTTTTGTGAGAAAGGAAACACTTCTTTAAAAATTATTGTTGCATTTCATCCCAAGCACGAAGGGATCCATGTCTCAAATTTTATAGTCATAGTTTAGCTTTATCTTTTAATGAAAATGGAAAAAGTTTTAATCTGATAGTGTTTGACACGACTAAAAGATTGATGTCTTCTCCCAAGTGCAGGAGTGTCGAAGTAATAAATAACCCGGCAAGACTGGGGTCGAACCACAGGGAGGTTAATTGTACAAATTATAAATGACAATAGTACAACAACAACAATAATAACAACAACAACAATAATAATAGTAATAACAATAACAATAATAACAACAATGACAATAACAATAATAACTATAATAATAATAATAATAATAATAGTAGTAGTAGTAGTAATAGTAGTAATAATAATAATAATAATAATAATAATAATAAAGAAAGAGAAGAAGAAGATGATGATGAGAACTTGGAGAAGGAATATTAATATAACGATTAAACAATGATAATAAAAATTGTCAAGGTTAGAGATTCCACTAATGGTATGTCAAACAAGTATAATATAAACTCTTATTATTCAATTGGAAACCACACATAAAGAAGGTTCCAATTGGATTATAGATTGTTAACATGATTACATTAGTCATCTTATTCAATTAATGCTAATACTTGTATATCTCGTCAAGCATTCATGATTATAACTTATGTTAACAACAAATCAAGTTCCTTTCATAGCTCAGGTGTCGGTTATACCATACATTATAGGCTATGAAAGAGCCAAGCATTTGTTGTACCAAGGGTTATACAACATAAATCAAGATTAGTCATTTAACAAGCAAAGTATTAAAGAGTAAACAAGATAACAAATATAAAACATGTTAGTATCAAACATTAAAGTCCATATTAAGTTTACATTATACTTATTCTTACACCATTAGTGTAACCTTTTCACCTTGACATAATAAACTTAGCTAGACATAATGAAAGAAAGAAAAATAAATAAACAAAATAAGAACATAAATAAGATAAGAGTTAACAAAGCAAAGGAAAGGAATTGAAAGACATAAACTTGATATTAATGAAAGCAAAGCATAAGCAATACAAAAAATACAAAGAGAGAAAGGAAGAGCATGATCTTGATCTGGAAACCAAGATGCCTAAATGCATGGCGAATGCCTCCTTTTATAGGCCAAAATTGGGAACTATTGATTTGATGACTAATTGATAAGTGGGTGGCCAACTCTTGACTTGGTGACAATCCTTATCTTCTCTTGTCTGCCCAAAATGTCATTGATAACATCAAAATTGGAGCCAGTTGAAAACATGAAAGTTGTAGGCAATTGTCTCAGCTTTCTTGTGTAAACAATTCAGCTCATTTGGACTTCTAGAACTCCAGATATGGCCAAAATACTGAACAGTGATCGGGCTGGAAGATAGATTCGGGCTTCTTTGTTGTTGCTAGAATTTGGACTTCAAAATGGCCTTTTTAGATCTTGGGCTCCATATGAAAGTTGTAGGTCTATGTCTTACCTTTCCATCCATATAAATTGAACCTAAATATGAGATATATAGCTCCAGATATGACCCAATTACCGAACAGTGTTCCGGTTTGGATTGCACCGACATCTCTTTTCTAAGTTTGGCCATCTCTTTATCCTTGCAATTTAAGTTCTTAAAGTCATCAATCAATCCTTTCATTTATGTGATAGGCCTGTATTTAAAATGAACATTTACCACAAATTATAGGTATCTTATATTATTAGATACATTATTAATAAATTAAAGGTATCTTATATTATTAAATATATTATTATAAAACATGCTTTAGTTAAGGAGTTATTGATACTTCAAGTGCAAAATGATGATATAAAACCATAAAAAGAAGGTAAAAGTTGAATAATGCCTAGGTTAAAATTAAAAGAGATACATCAGGAGGGAAAACTATGCATGAGGGTGCATTTGTTCTTATGGGATTCATGTGGTCTCTAAGTATTCTAACACGGTGATTCTCATTATTATCATTATGAAGCAACCGATTATCTTCTTCGGACATATTTTTTTAAAATGATGAGGATACTATACAAAGTCTATCACATAATATACATGACCACACACTCACAGACGTGTAGGAATAGAATAAAAGGAAGAAGAAACAAAACAAAAGAAACAATGTTAGATACAAGAAAAGTGAAAGAGAAAATAAAATAAATACTATAATTTGGATAAGAATTTACCTCCCCGACAACAGTGCCAACAACTTGACACAAACAAGAGATTGATGTCTTCTTTCAAGTGCAGAAGTGTCGAAGTAATAAATAACCCAGTAAGACCAGGGTCGAACCATATGGAGGTTAATTGTATAAAATTATAAATAACAGCAATACAACAACAACAATAAGAATAATAATAGTAATAGTAATAGTAATAGTAATAGTAATAGTAATACTAATACTAATACTAATAATAATAATAGTAATAGTAATAATAGTAGTAGTAGTAGTAGTAATAGTAGTAGTAGTAGTAATAATAATAATAATAATAATAATAATAATAGAAGAAGAAGAAGAAGAAGAAGTTGATGAGAACTTTGAGATGGAAGATCAATGTAAGGATTAAACAATGATAACAACAAATGTTAAGGTTAAAGGATTCACTAATGGTATTTCAAACAATTATAGTATAAACTCTTTTTATTACTCAACTAGAAACCACACACAAAGGAGGTTTCAATTAAATTATAAATGGTTAGCATGATTACATTAGTTATCTTATTTGAATAATGCTAACACTTGTAAATGTTGTTAGACATTCATGATTATAACTTATGTTAACAACAAATCAAGTTCTTTTTATAGCACAAGTGTCGGTTACACCATTCGGTTGGGCTATGAAAATGCCCAGTATTTGTTGTACCAAGTGTTATACAATATAAATCTAGATTAACTATTTAACAAGCAAAGTATTAAGAGTGAACAAGATAACAAATACAAAACATGTTAGTATCAAACATTAAAGTCTATGTTAAGTTTGCACTATACTTATTCTTACACCATTAGTGTAACCTTTTCACCTTGACATAATAAACTTAGCTAAATATAATGAAAGAGAGAAACATAAATAAACAAGATAAGAACATAAATAAGATAAAAGTTAAGTAAGTAAAGGAAAGGAATTGAAAAGCATAAACAAGATATTAATGAAAGCAAAACTTAAGCATTACAAAAATACAAAGAGAGAAAGCAAGAGCATGATTTTGATATGGAAACCAAGATGCCTAAATGCATGGAAAATACCTCCTTTTATAGTCCAAAATTAGGAACTATTGATTTCATGACTAATTATTAAGTGGGTGGCCAACTCTTGACTTGGTGAGAATTCTCATCTTCTTGTCTGCCCATAACGTCATTGACAATGTCAGAATTTAAACGAGACTTTTATATGAAAGTTCTAGGAAATTATCTCAGCTTTTCAAGAAAAACCTTTGAAGTCATTTGGACTTCTAGAACTCGAGATATGGTCTGCACACTGAACCGTGTCTAGGCTGCAGGACATATTCAGACTTCTACGTTGTTGCTAAGATTTTGACTTCCAAATAGGAGAATTAAGTCTTGACTTCCACATGAAATTTTTAGGCCTATGTCTTAGCTTTCCAACCATATAAAGCAGATCTAAATCTGAGATCTACAGCTCCAGATATGACCCAACCGAACAGTGTCCCAGTTTGGACTGCATCAGCATCTTTTTTCTAAGTTTGACCCTCTCTTTGTCCTTTCAATTTCAATACTTCAACTCATCAACCAATCCTTTTATATATGTAATAGGCCTACATTTAGGATGAACATTTACCATAAATTAAAGGTACCTTATGGTATCAGACTTGTTATTATAAAACATGCTTTAGTTAAGGAGTTATTGATACTTCAAGTGCAAAATGATGGAGATTTACAAGTAATATTTGTTATCTTGTTCACTCTTTAATACTTTGCTTGTTAAATGACTAATCTTATTGATAAAAATACACTTTTAAGTACTAATCATGAGCAAAACCCAGATCTCAGAGTTTAAATTCTGAATTCAATAGGGTAATAAGGTATTGAATTAAAGTGGTGAGTAGAAGGTCATCCACATAGATATCATGATTAACATTCATAATGAATAAGGAAGCATCAACCTTAGAAGCGTGGAAGCCAACTGACAGAAGAAAATCACTTAGTAGTTTGTACCAAACCCACGGGGCTTATTTTAAATGATATAGAGACTTGTAAAGGTGACATAAATGAGATGGCAAGATGGGGTGGACAAACCCCGCGGGTTGTTGCATATAAACAACCTCCTGAAGTGAACCATTGAGAAAGCCATTATGAGCATCAAGTTGTCGAATCTATTAATAGTTAGAGACGACAATGGTGAGGACTAGGTGGAAGTGGTTAGTTTGACAACCGAACTAAAGATTTCAGAATAGTCGATACTGTTGCGATGTCACGGTCGCATAAATTAATTACCTTAGCTTCAAACACAACACACAAGATAGTATAGAGCAAGCAAGGGGTCGATCCCACAAGGAAGGTTCAAGTCAGATTTTTATGCTAGATGATATGCAATTTGAGGGTTTGGACGTTATCTAGGCTAAAGCAAAAGAAATTAGAAAACTATCAAGTGAAATTAAATAAAATCAGAAAATCATCAAGAGAACAAACCTTGATCGCAAGCACACATCCACTTATAGAAATCAAAACTGATCATGAAAACAAAACATCAATTTATATTTTGAATATTTATCTCTTTTTAACATTGGTTAGTTAACGGATCCGTCATATAACTAACCCTAACCATCAAACAACCACAATATCCGCACTAGTAATTTAATTCAATGTCAGCCTTTAGAACTAGATAAGTTGATTAATCAAGAAAACATAATTGTCTCCAGTCTATGTTTAATTTGATTGAATGTTCTCCCTAAGATTAATAACATAGTTCCACCACAAGTATTAAACTTAGTTGCTTCACAAATTCATACCACAACTCCGGTTTTGATATAAAGCTTAGCAATAGATTGTCTACAATAATAACTTAGAGTCCGCTCTAGCAATGAAGATAAACAATCATAGGAAAAAATAAGTATAAGAGAACAAACATATTCATCATATAAAATAAAAAGAAAAGGTAAAATAAATCTCACAATTCTTGAAATCCAAAGGTTTTCGTGTCCTTGCAACTAAGAAAAAGTGTTTAGCCTTGCATGTTTGTTGAACAACTAATCAAAAAGAAGAAAGAATGCATAATTTCGAGTTTCTTAGATGAGGGGGGTATTATAACCTAGAAACACACAAGTAGTAGAGTGATAGTCTAACTTATGAGCATTATATGGTTAGAGGAACGGAAAGTAGAGACATCTAAAAGCATGCAGGAAACCATAATTAAATGGTTGATGAAACAAAGTTTCAAATAGGCAGTTATTTCGTAAGACCGATGTCGGTATACGATTAATAAGATAGATAGAGGTTTTAAATGCATAATTTTAGAATTTTAGAGGTGTCTTACAGTGACTAAGCATGGCAAGACTAGTTTTAAAAATATGACAGTGACGACGCTCAACAATACCATTTTGTTCATGCTTATGTAGACATACAATACGATGATGAATACCAATAATTTTGAACAAGGAATTTAATTTACGATATTCACCACCCCAGTCAGTTTGTACTGATTTTATTTTGCAGGAGAATTGTTGTTCAACCAAAACTTGAAATTGATGAAACACATTAAACACATCAGATTTGGCAATAAAAGGATAAAATCAAATAAATTTTGTGTGCGCATCCACAAAGATTACAAAATAATGGAAACCATTAGAAGATAAAATAGGGGCAGGACCCCAAACATCACTAAAAACTAGTTCAAGAGGAGCAGATGTTTAGTGACTCGTAGGTCCTAATGACAGACGCGATGATTTTTCTAATGGACATGCTAGACACTAAAAATTTAAAGGACAATACGTACAAGTGACCTTTTTATTTGATGCTAAGAAACTCAGAACCTGGGAGCTTAGGCGACCGAGTCAGCAATGCTAAATATCAGTAGAGGTAGATAAACTAGCAGACAAAATAGCTTGAGGCATAAATGTGGTAGAAGACTTGGAAAGGACTTAAAGGCATCTTTACTCTGACCAGAAAGCAGAATCTCCTTGGTGATGCGATCCTTAACATAGAAAAAAAGGGTGAAATTCAAAGAAGACAGTTTTCACAGCATAATTGTTGAACAGATAAGATTTTTTTTTTTTGTAATTTTTGAAACATGCAAGACATTAGACAACGTAAAAACTCGTTTCGGGGTACATAAAATATTACGGGCTATATTAGATATGACAAGTTCATTACCATCACCAACATGCAATTGATCATTACTGAGATAAAGTTCTGCGTGTGTTATACTAGCAATATCTAGAGTAATATGTTGATTTGCACTGGTATTAGGAAACTAAGTGACAAAATTTTCTTTGGACGCATCACTGAAAGAGAGGTTGGCCCATAATGCACAAACTGGGAGCTTTATTATGCAGAGTGCCTAAATATATTACAAAGCTAGCATTTAATTTGTCGCTGCCACTGACCAGCATTACCTATTCTATACCGTTGCCAATCTGGGCAATTTTGCTGCCAATGCCCACGCTATTACTGCTAGAAATCGATGTTGTGACCTCTAAAAGTCTAAGCACCATACTGAGTAGAGGGGGAGTACATATTCCTCCACCAATTATGTCTTCCCCTGTTATGTTGAGAGGATGAACCGCTACCATTAAACATAGAAAATGAACTTTAGGCAACGAAGGTAGAGGGTGGTTGCACAAGTATTGGTGGTAATGGTGCAGCCATAGGAATAGGATAAAAGGAGCTCCTGTGTAAAAAATCATGAGTAGATAAATTACTATGCAACTCAGAATATGGTAGAGGGTCAAATTTTATCGATAGACTGGTAACCAAATCACGAAATTCATTGTGAAAGCCCTAAAACACATATAGATTGAAGTTTGTGAGGGAGATGGGATGGCCTGCGACAACTAGCTCATAAATAATCCCTTAGCCTTCTGCAGATAGATGGTGATGTTATAATCACCATGATGAAGGTCTTGAAAACAGCCATGCAAAAGCACGTTTGAGCATTTAATGGAGATGCAAGAGCACATTCAAGCATGCTCCACATAGTAGAGGTTGGACAATCCACCACAAGGTGGAGGATGCCTGTGGATAAAGAGGAGGGGAGTGCACTGAGGATGAGTTGATCTTGCTGTTTTCCTGTAAAAAAGGCTTGGAAGAAACCAAAATTGAAGGCAGTTGAAGTGGCAAAAACATCATTGTGCGTAGAAGGACACATTATCGAGCCATTAACAAAAGAAAAGACACCTTGACCAATCAAATATGGCTTTATCTGCATATGTCAAAATAGATAATTTATGTTGGTAAGTTTGAGATTGATGACTTGTGTGTTGGAAAGAGTTATGATGGCAGATGGTGCGCTAGGAATTAAAGAGATAGATAGAGCTGCATTGTATCCAAAGACAAGCATACTAGCGGAAGCAGGGATTACAAAGGAGGATGAGGTAGGGGAGGACAAGCTAACATTGATGCCAGCTGCAGTAGCAGCAAAGGAATCCATTAGTGAAGCTGGAGAAATCGGATAGTTGCTACTCGAATAAATATATAGTAGAGTTTCTGCAAAGGGAGCCGAAGTTGGCTATGGATATACTATCTATTTTTTCAAGAGTGTAGACTAGGACACAATGCAATACTTTAGAACTGAGGCACAAAAGGGGAAAGGGAAGAGAGATGTTATTTTTCAAAGGAAAAACATCTGTAGCAAATTCTTTTGCAGAGAAAGAGAAAAGAATCTATTTAGAAAAATTTGTTTCAGAACTGAGGCAAGGAAGGAGAGAATGTGTCAATTAGGGAGAGCAGAATCTATTTAGATATTTTTGGTTGTGATACCAAGTTGAAGCATAAGCTTTAATTGATTGAAATGCATATATAATCAGTAGTCATCTCTTCTATATATATGACTAGAGCTGCATATAATAGTTACTATATAGTGAATTGCGAAGAATAAATAAATACAAGGAAAATATAATATTTTATATATTACAACATCTTCCATAATAATACACAACTAAGAACAAACATGAATAAATAAATACAAGGAAAATATAATATTTTATATATTACAACATCTTCCATAATAATACACAACTAAAAACAAACATGATTTTATTATTAGAAGGTCCCTAAATCCCACCAAAAAGTTTCATATATATATATATATATATATATATATAATAGCTTAGGAGAGCTCATTCACAATTATTTTTACTTAATTTACTATACAATAAAAACTAATATTTATTAACATTTAGGAGGGAATGTTTTTTAGTGGGATATAACACCAACATGTATAGTATTAGTATAAATTTTTTGAACTGCCTGGGGTTATCACTTTGTTACATGTAAAAAAAAAAAAAACGATGATGGGGATATCAAAGCATATATTTTTCTGCAATTTCGGTTAAAGTTTATTATGAAAAATCTATGTTAAAAGTTTTAACTATCTTTATTTTGGCTATAATTACGTGGAATACGCATTTCCTTTGATCAACACCGAAAACAGAGATACCTGTAAGAAAAATTTATCTCCACGAGTCAAGTTTGTCCATTAACAGTGGCTCCATTAGAAAATTACAGTTTTGTCCTGGGCTTCCCCTTATAATGTGAGGATATGCTTAGTTGAAATAAATAAAAATAATATTCAAGTTTAAATTAACATAAATTCAGAAGGATCGGCGATGACATCAGCCATCAATGGGTGGAGTGGCGAGGACTCCATTGACTTTTCTTCTCGTTACTTGTGTGTAGTTCCATCAATTATTGAAATTGACTTGTGGACATTTGATCACATCCACATCCTATTTAATAAGATAAAAATCCAATAACAATAGACATCAAGTAGTCGAATCAGCCACACAACTCATCGAACCAGTTTTTGCAGCTTGGTCAATCCCGACCATTTTAGTTATGGAGCAAGTATTCCAGTTTATCCAGATCCTTCTACCTTTCCTCCTCTTAATCTTCACAGTTCTGAGAGTATGGAAGAAATTACAAGGTAAAATCTCATCAACTCCAACTCCACCTCCTGGACCTTGGAAATTACCCTTAATTGGAAACCTTCACCAGCTACTTGGCCCTCTACCGCATCAAGTCCTAAGAGACATGGCCAGTAAATATGGACCAGTCATGCAACTTCAAATTGGAGAGGTTCCCACTGTCATAATTTCATCACCAGAAGCAGCAAAAGAAGCAATGAAAAACCATGAGATCAACTTTGTCGACAGACCTTGTCTCCTTGTTGCAGAAGTCATGTTTTACAATAGCAAGGACATTGCCTTTGCCCCATATGGAGACTATTGGAGACAAATGAAAAAGGTTTGCGTATCGGAGCTACTTAGCGCGAAACGTGTAAAATCATTCAGGTCAATCAGGGAAGAAGAGGTATCAAATTTTATTAGAACCATTTATTCAAGAGCAGGCTCGCCAATCAACCTTAGTAAAATGATTTTTCATTTATTAAATGGCATCACTGCAAGAACAAGTGTTGGTAAGAAATACAAGCACCAAGAAGCATTCTTACCGATTATTGAGCATGTGATGGAGGCAATAGGAGGTGCGAATATTGCAGATGTATTCCCTTCCTCTAAGCTGTTGTACAAGATCAGTAGGTTTAGGTCTAGGCTCAAAAGGTCGCATCAGGACGCAGATGAGATGCTAGAAAACATTATATATGAACATAGAGTCTGCAGGGAAGTGGCAAAGACTGGTGAAGAGAGTAAAGCGGAGGATCTTCTGGATGTCCTTTTGAATCTCCAGGATCACGGGGACCTTGGATTCCCTTTGAGAACAGACAGCATCAAAGCAACAATCCTGGTGAGTATATATGCGTCACAATTAATGTTCCACCAGGAGTGCTGATATAACTAAATTAGAAGTCAACAACATTTGATCTACTTTCTATATATATATATATATATATATATATATGCGTCACAATTAATGTTCCACCAGGAGTGCTGATATAACTAAATTAGAAGTCAACAACATTTGATCTACTTTCTATATATATATATATATATATATCACCTTCTCCAAAGTTTTTGAAGATATCCAAAGTCAACGGGTCCATTGTTGAACCAGATGTGTAGAAACAGTGAATTTCAACGGCCAGAGACATGGCCGGATCTGGCCATAGAGGTGACTCCGTTCATGACTCACTGGTCCCGCCAGACCACGTGGAAGTACTAGCGACTTTTGAAGGCCTTCGAAGACACTTGAGAAAGCACACATTAATTAAACTAAACACCAATCCCAATTCACATACACCAATGTCAAACAACTGGAGCTCCATAATCAAGACAAAACTTCTCTTCTACGAGTTGGATCAATATATGTAAGAAAGATATGATCAGCACTTCCCTAACCCTGTAATCTTGTTGCAGGAACTATTCACCGCTGGGAGTGATACATCATCAACATTAATGGAATGGACAATGTCGGAAATGTTTAGAAATCCAAGGGTAATGCGAAAGGCACAAGAGGAAGTGAGGCAAGTCTTTAGTAATACTGTGAATGTTGATGAAGCAAGTCTTCACAATTTGAAATTCTTAAAGCTGATTATCAAAGAAACTCTGAGACTACATCCTCCAGGTCCTTTAATTCCAAGAGAATGCAACAAGACGTGCGAGATTAATGGATATGTCATACAGGCTAAAAGTAAAGTGATGATCAATGCGTGGGCTATTGGAAGAGATTCTGATCATTGGACTGAAGCTGAGAAATTCTATCCAGAGAGATTTCTAGATAGTTCGATTGATTATATGGGTACTAATTTTGAATTCATCCCATTTGGTGCTGGGAAGAGGATGTGTCCTGGCATTTTATTTGGCATAGCTACTGTCGAGCTTCTACTTGCGCAGCTGCTATACCATTTCGATTGGAAACTTCCAAACGGAGAACTTTTAGAAGATCTCGATATGAATGAAGTTTTTGGGGGCACGGTTAGAAGGAAACATCAACTTAACTTGATTCCCATTCCCTTTTATCCTTCGCCCTTGCAATGAAGAAAATCTGCCAAGATTTTCACCTTAAATATTGTTCCGACATAAACTCTACGTGTGCTATGAACTACAATAAGTTCAACTTGTACAAACTCCACGTGTGCTATGAACTACAATAAGTTGAATTTGTATAAACTCCACGTGTGCTATGAACTACAATAAGTTCAACTTGTACCATAAGCAATAAATTCATTATCTTGAAACGCATGTGAATTGCACGCAAGAAGGCGACTCATTCCTGCTCGCTTTTCTATTTTTCTGCATTGAAGACTGTTTACACCCTTCAAGGTTTACTCATAGGTTGATAACTTTGCAGAAGGCGACTTATTCCTGCTCGCTTTTCTATTTTTCTGCATTGAAGACTGTTTACACCCTTCAAGGTTTACTCATAGGTTGATAACTTTGCACACTTCAGCTGTTGGCGTGCTACTAATTTTGTATTTGTAGATATTGTTACTGGCCTGAAAGAACATTGTATTAGCAGGCATGCAAAGTAGCTGTAAATGATCAACCTAAGATCAGTGATTTAAAAATACCTAGTTTCTCTATCAAAAATCAAGCCTTTATTTCACAATCTAAAACTTTCTGAGTTCGTAATAATATAGTTTGTTAAACTGATAGGTACGAACCACTCATTTGGTGAATCAAACGGCATGGTGAGAGCACATTTCATCTGCTTCTAATTATATATAGAGCAATTTGATGCCAAAAGATGAGAATAAAATCCCAGTTAAACCGTATACTACTTTTGTAAATACGCCTCCTAAGGCAAACAAAAATATACTTGAAGCAAAAAAGTCTTAACTCGCATTCATATTGACCCAGAAGATCACAATAACCTGAACATGCAGTCAGAACTTATCCCAGCGCATTTCTCTTCTCTGCAAAGCAAAGAGAGGGCAAAGTGTTCCAGAATCAAGTCGTATGTACCCTTGCTATCTTAAGAAATAAAGGGGGAAAATAATAAAATAGTAAAGAACTTCCATGATAATAGCTATTTAGTCAACCACAAAACATCAAAATATATTATAGTAAAACTAGTTAATCGGTCCGAGCTTTGCTAAGATTCGGACCCAAAATTTCTTTTAAACGTTAATTAAAAAAATAAAAAGAATGTGTGAGCATTGCTAAGTCATTTGTATATATATATATTAAATAGTTTTACCGATGGATTAATTCTATTTGTGAAAGGCACATTGTTAGTCAGTAAAATTTTTACCAACAACTTCACCAGCGGAACACTTTTGTTAGAATATCGATTGTCGGTAATTCCTCGTTCCATCTCTAATTCTATTGGAAATTAAAAAAAACAAACATCGATGATTTTACAGACGGTAAAGCGAGCTAAAATTTTTTTCCCATGAGACCTTTATCAACATAATATATCCATTTGTATTTTCAAACGTAATCACCAATGGAATGGTTGTCGGTGATTGTGGCATGGGCGGCAAATATAGGCCGTTGATAATAGCAATTGTAACTACTGACGGAATAAATATGTCAGTGATTGTAGCATGAGTGATAATTTTTTTTCAAATCTCGGTAAAATATCGATGGCCTTGTTCCGTCTTTAAAGCTATGAATATGTATTTAAAATATTTAAAAAAATTATTAATAGTAAAAAAAACTAATTAACCAAATAAATAGCCAAAAAAATTGTATTAAACATTTAAAATATAAAAATAATGTTAAATGATATTCATCTAAATATTCAATACAAATTTAATGTGTTTGAAAAACAAAATTAAACTACAATAATGGCGAAGCTAGAGGAGGAGGAGGAGGAGACTGGTTGTTCCCAAGATCGTACGACCAAGAAAGGGCTGCAAATATATCATCATCCATCATTGATCTCATCTCCATGACCTTTTGACAAAGCTGATTGTAATCCGTCGAGAGTCATTCATATTGTTGTTTTAAGGCCATGAACTCCACAAACTTGGAGCTCGATACTGATGGAGAGCTCTTAACGGTTGAGATACTAGAAGTCGACCCCACGTTTTTTACCATAATGTTAGAAAGCTCATAGACCCGATTTTTATTGGGTTCACTAGACGATACTACCTCCAACCACAAATCTGGATCCAAATCCAAATGGGTTGAAGGATCGTCCCCATAACTCTCTCTCAACTGGCTATTATAGGCGACAACCAAAAGATTGATGTCTTCTCCCAAGTGCAGGAGTGTCGAAGTAATAAATAACTTAGCAAGATCAGGTCAAACCACAAGTAGGTTAATTGTATAAATTATGAACAACAACAAGAATAATAATAATAATAGAAGAAGAAAAAGGAGAAGTTGATGAGAACTTTGAAATAAAAGATCAATGTAAGGATTAAACAATGATAACAACAAATATCAAGGTTAGAGGATCCACTAATGGTATTTCAAACAAATATAGTATAAACTTTCATTACTCAAATGGAAACCACATACAAAAGAGGTTCCAATCAGATTATAAATTGTTAACATGAGTACATTAGTTATCTTATTTGAATAATGCCAATACTTGTAAATTTTGTCAGGTATTCATGATTATAATTATGTTAACAACAAATCAAGTTCTTTTTATAGCACAAGTGTCGGTTACACCATTCGGTTGGGCTATGAAAATGCCCAGTATTTGTTGTACCAAGTGTTATACAATATAAATCTAGATTAACTATTTAACAAGCAAAGTATTAAGAGTGAACAAGATAACAAATACAAAACATGTTAGTATCAAACATTAAAGTCTATGTTAAGTTTGCACTATACTTATTCTTACACTATTAGTGTAACCTTTTCACCTAGACATAATAAACTTAGCTAAACATAATGAAAAAGAGAAACATAAATAAACAAGATAAGAACATAAATAAAATAAAAGTTAACTAAGTAAAGGAAAGGAATTGAAAGGCATAACAAGATATTTATGAAGACAAAACTTAAACATTACAAAAATACAAAAAAAGAAAGCAAGAACATGATCTTGATTTGGAAACCAAGATGCCTAAATGAATGCCAAATGCCTCTTGTTATAGGCCAAAATTAAGAACTTTTCATTTCATGACTAATTGTTGAGTGGTGACCAACTTTTGACTTAGTGACAATTCTTATCTTCTTGTCTGCCTAGAACATCATTGATAACATCAGAATTTGAACCAGACCTCCACATAAAAGTTTTAGGAAATTATCTCAACTTTCTAGAAAAAAAATTAAGGTCATTTGGGCTTCTAGAACTCAAGATGGGCTGAACACTAAACAGTGTCTAGGCTGCAAGATAGATTCAGACTTCTTCATTGTTGCTACAATTTGGACTTGAAAAACACCTTTTTAAATCTAGACCTCCACATGAAAGTTGTAGATTTATGTCTTACCTTTCCATCTATATAAAGTAGACATAAATCCAAAATCTACAACTCTAGATATGACCTAATTACAGAACAGTGTTCGAGTTTGGACTACACCAGCATCTCTTTTTAGGTTTGGTCATCTATTTATCCTTTTAATTTTAGTACTTAAATTTATCAATCAATCATTTTATTTATGTGATAGCCACGCATTTAAAATGAATATATACAAAAAATTAAAGGTATCTTATATTATTAGGTATGTTATTATAAAACATGCTTTAGTTAAGAGTTATTGATACCTCAAGTGCAAAAGGATGATATAAAATCTTGATAAAAATGTATTTTTAAGTACTAATCAATAGGTCTCATGAATTTTTTAAAAACCAATCATCATATTCAAGTCAAGAAAATAATAAATTATAAAATAAGATGATTAAATGAACATACCACGAAGTGTTGAGCATGGTTATCCATGAACTACTGCACCCCTTTTTGGCGGTGTTGACTCCACATGTGCATCTTTACAAATAGCTCCATTGGGCTCAGCTCACGTCTAATAGATGTAACCTGTAAGGAAAAAAAAAGTTGCAAGTTAAATATATTTATAAGCAGTAACAAATTAATTCATTATATATATTTATTTAAATTAATTAATCTTATCATCTGCTTCATATGTGTTTTGATATATTATTATAAAACATGCTTTAGTTAAGGAGTTATTGATACTTCAAATGCAAAATAATGATATAAAATCTTCATAAAAATATATTTTTAAGTACTAATCACACCCCCTCAACTAGTTTATTACTAGTCCCTAGTAATCAAAGCATTAAAATAGTAAAACAATTTGCAAATTCCATAAAGTAAGACATTTATCATTCAACTTCCATTAATCTATCCATATAAACACACTCTCATTAAATTTATATATATGCTCGATACCTCTTAAACAAGATATTAATAAACCTTTCTTTTATATTCAATATATCAACACATACTTATGAGGCTTTACTTATGATTAATACTTAAAAGTGTATTTTTATCAAGGTTTTATATCACCATTTTGCACTTGAAGTATCAATAACTCCTTAACTAAAGCATGTTTTATAATAATATATCTAATAATATAAGATACCTTTAATTTGTGGTAAATATTTATTTTAAATGCAGGCCTATCACATAAATGAAAAGATTGATTGATAAATTTAAGAACTAAAATTGAAAGGACAAAGAGATGGCCAAATTTAGAAAAGAGATGCTAGTGCAATCCAAACCGGAACACTGTTAGGTAATTGGATCATATCTTGAGTTGTAGATCCAGATTTAAGTCCACTTTATATGGATGGAAAGGTAAGACATAGGCCTACAACTTTCATATAGAGCCCAAGATCTAAAAAGGTCATTTTCAAGTTCAAATTATAGCAACAACAAAGAAGTCTGAATCTATCTTCCAGTCTGAGCACTGTTCATTGTTTGGCCCATATCTGGAGTTCTAGAAGTCTAAATGATCTGAATGTTTTACACAAGACAGCTGAGACAATTGCCTACAACTTTTATGTTTTTAAGTGGTTCTAATTTTGATGTTATCAATGAAGTTTTGGGCAAACAAAAGAAGATAAGGATTTTCACCAAGTCAAGAGTTGGTCACCCACTCATCAATTAGTCATCAAATCAATAGTTCCTAATTTTGCCCTATAAAAGGAGGCATTTCCCATGCATTTAGGCATCTTGGTTTCCAGATCAAGATCATGTTCTTGCTTTCTCTCTTTGTATTTTTTGTAATGTTTATGCTTTGCTTTCATTAATATCAAGTTTATGCTTTTCATTTCCTTTCATTTACTTAGTTAACTTTTATCTTATTTATGTTCTCATTTTTTTTTTCTTTCTTTCATTATGTCTACCTAAGTTTATTATGTCAAGGTGAAAAGGTTACACTAATGGTGTAAGAATAAGTATAGTATAAACTTAATATGAACTTTAATGTTTGATATTAACATGTTTTGTATTTGTTATCTTGTTCACTCTTTAATACTTTGCTTGTTAAATGACTAATCTTGATTTATGTTGTATAACACTTGGTACAACAAATGCTTGGCACTTTTATAGCCCATACTGTATGGTATAACCGACACCTCAGCTATGAAAGGAACTTGATTTGTTGTTAACATAAGTAATAATCATGAATGTTTGACGAGATTTACAAGTATTAGAATTAATCGAATAAGATGACTAATGTAATTATGTTAACAATCTATAATCTAATTGGAACCTCCTTTGTGTGTGGTTTCCAATTGAATAATAAGAGTTTATACTATACTTGTTTGACATACCAATAGTGGATTCTCTAACCTTGACATTTATTGTTATCATTGTTTAATCCTTACATTAATATTCCATCTCAAAGTTCTCATCATCTTCTTCTTCTTCTCCTTCTTCTTTATTGCTATTACTACTACTACTACTACTACTACTACTATTATTATTATTGTTGTTGTCGTTGTTGTGTTATTGTTATTGTTGTTGTTGTTTATTTCTGTCTTCTATAATTTGTACAATTAACCTCCCTGTGATTCAACCCCGGTCTTGCTAGGTTATTTATTACTTCAACACTCCTACACTTGGGAAAAGACATCAATCTTTTAGTCGTGTCAACGTTTTGGTGCCGTTACCAGGGAGGTAAGTTCTTGTATAAATGATAGTAGTTATTTTATTTTCTCTTTTCTCTTTTCTTGTATATAACTTTGTTTCTTTTCTCTTGTTTCTTCTTCTTTTGTTTTCTTTTTCCTTTTATTTTATTCTTACACGTGCATGAAAGTGTGGTCACGTACATCAAGTGGTAGACTTTGTAGGGTATCCTCATTATTTTCAAAAAATATGGCCGAAGAAGATAATCAATCACTTCATAATGAGAATAATGAGAATAACCGTGCTAGAACACTTAAAGACCACATGAATCCTACAAGAACAAGTGCACCATCATGCAACGGCGCCAAAAACTTGACACGACTAAAAGATTGATGTCTTCTCCCAAGTGTAGGAGTGTCGAAGTAATAAATAACCCAGCAAGACCAGGGTCGAACTACATGGAGGTTAATTATACAAATTATAAACAACAACAATAGTAACAATAACAACAACAATAACAACAACAATAACAACAACAACAACAACAACAACAACAATAATAATAATAATAGTACTAATAGTAGTAGTAGTAGTAATAGTAGTAGTAGTAATAATAAAGAAAAAGAAGGAGAAGAAGAAGAAAAAGATGATGAGAACTTTGAGATGAAATATTAACGTAATGATTAAACAATGGTAATAACAAATGTCAAGGTTAGAGGTTCCACTAATGGTATGTCAAACAAGTATAGTATAAACTCTTATTGTTCAATTAGAAACCACACACAAAGGAGGTTCCAATCGAATTATAGATTGTTAACATGATTATATTAGTCATCTTATTCAATTAATGCTAATACTTGTAAATTTCATCAAGCATTTATGATTATAACTTATGTTAACAACAAATCAAGTTCCTTTCATAGCTCAAGTTTCGGTTATACCATACAGTATGGGCTATGAAAGTGCCAAGACATTATGGGCTATGAAAGTGCCAAGTATTTGTTATCCTAAGTGTTATATAACATGAATATAGATTAGTTATTTAACAAGCAAAGTATTAAAGAGTGAACAAGATAACAAATACAAAACATGTTAGTATCAAACATTAAAGTTCATATTAAGTTTACATTATACTTACTCTTACACCATTAATGTAACCTTTTCACCTTGACATAATAAACTTAGCTAGACATAATGAAAGAAAGAAAAATAAATAAACAAAACAAGAACATAAATAAGATAAGAGTTAACAAAGGAAATGAAAGGCATAAACTTGATATTAATGAGAGCAAAGCATAAACATTACAAAAAAATACAAAGATAGAAAGCAAGAGCATGATCTTGATCTGGAAATCAAGATGCCTAAATGCATGGCAAATGCCTCCTTTTATAGGCCAAAATTAGAAACTATTGATTTGATGACTAATTGATGAGTGGGTGACCAACTCTTGACTTGGTGACAATCCTTATCTTCTCTTGTCTGCCCAAAACGTCATTGATAACGTCAAAATTAGAGCCACTTGCAACATGAAAGTTGTAGGCAATTGTCTCAGCTATCTCGTATAAAAAATTCAGCTCATTTGGACTTCTAGAACTCCAGATATAGGCCAAACAGTAAACAGTGCTCAGGTTGGAAGACAAATTCGGACTTCTTTGTTGTTGCTCCAATTTGGACTTGAAAATGGTCTTTTTAGATCTTGGGCTCATGAAAGTTATAGGCCTATGTCTTACCTTTACATCCATATAAAGTGGACCTAAATCTGAGATCTACAGCTCCAGATATGATCCAATTACCGAACAGTGTTCTGGTATAGACTGCATCGATATCTTTTTTCTAAATTTGGCCATCTCTTTGTCATTTCAATTTCAGTTCTTAAATTTATCAATCAATTCCTTCATTTATATGATAGGCCTACATTTAAAAGAACATTTACCACAAATTAAAGGTATCTTATATTATTAGATATGTTATTTTAAAACATGCTTTAGTTAAGGAGTTATTGATACTTCAAGTGCAAAATAATAATATAAAACCTTAATAAAAATGCACTTTTAAGTACTAATCAACTTAAAAGATAATAAAATTTTTGTTCTAATATTTAAGGTTAACTTCCTTAGGTTGGGATTATTATCTTTTTCTTTGTTTTTGTCTTTTTTATTAATATGCATATAACTTGAAAACATAAGGCATTAGGTGTTGAAATACCCCTTCGAGGTTAATAACTAGGGTTACAAATATTAATATGTAGATAGTGCAATGTTTGATCCCCTTAATCTTTTCTCCTTAACCCATGTAACAAGTGTTGAGCCAATAGCTCCCAAGTCAGTTGACTTTAGGGTATTAGGTGTTAAAACATCCCTTCGGGCTTAATTGCTTAGGTTATGGAGGCTACGAAACCAAACTTATCTATGATTTTATTATCATCAATTTGTTTTTACAATTTATATACTACCCATTTCCCTTAGTTGTTACCTTTAACAAAAGAATATAAATAATATAATAATCCAATCTGCAATCCCCAATCATATGTTAAAGTGTATGTGTGAAAATTAAGGTTTAAGAATACTTTTTAAATGAGTATATGAGCATAATTAAGTGATAACAATGCGAGAGTTTGTAAACCTAAATATTTCAAGAAGTATTTTAATAGACCTTATTATGAATATTGCAAATAACCATTGAAAAATGTTAACTAAGATACATCTCAATAGTCAATAAAATTCCTCCTTACTCTGCAATATTAGTAACAACAGTTTGCAAATGATTTATGAAAAAGAAAACACAATTAGTTTTTCTTTTAATATCAACTACTACCCTCTCCCTCTAACCAAAATGAGACATTGTCCTCAATGTTCTAAAGTAGAAAGATAGAGTATAGAAGATATCACCTGAAACACTAAACAATGACAAATCTGAAACACACTTAAATAAATATATGAAATAACAAAACACAAAATAATATACTACTAAGAAAACTAAAAGACATAAGGATTCGCAAATAAAGGCTCAAATCTGATCTAAGTTTTTTATGGCTTTTCTTAGTTGATCAATTTATGCGATTCATGGAGGGATCAATTATAGGAGTGAAAGATTGTAGTTGATCAATCAATTATTTAGCAGTAGCAGCAAAGATTATGATTTGTCTTTTGAAAGAGTTTGTTCTATAAGAAGGGAAAAAATTCTTTAAAAACTGTTGTTGCATTTCATCCTAAGCATGAATAGATCCAAGTTTCAAATTTTATAGCCATGTTTTAACTTTATCTTTTAATGAAAAAGGAAAAAGCTTATATCTGATAGTGTTTATTCTATAATTTGAGTCATTATATGTGTTACAGACTTCCTCAAATTCCTTTAAATGCAAATATGGATTTTCTAAATCTAATTCATGAAAAGAAGGTAAAAGTTGAATAATGTCTAGCTTAAAATTAAAATGAGATGCATCAGGAGGGGAAACTATGCATGATGGTGCACTAATTCCTATGGGATTCATATGGTCACTAAGTGTTCTAACACAATTATTCTTATTATTCTCATTATAAAACGACTGGTTATCTTCTTCAACCATATTTTCTAAAAATGATGAGGATACCCTACAAAGTCTACCACTTAATGTATGTGACCACACTCTCATGCATGTGTAGGAATAGAATAAAAGAAAAAAGAAAATAAAAGAAAAACGAAACAAAGTTAGATACAAGAAAAGTGAAAAGAGAAAATAAAATAAATACTATAATTTATACAAGAATTTACCTCCCAGGCAATGGTGCCAAAAACTTGACCTGACAAAAAGATTAATGTGTTCTTCTAAGTGCAGGAATGTCGAAGTAATAAATAACCCGGCAAAACCGGGGTCAAATCACTAGAAGGTTAATTGTATAAATTATAAATAACAACAATACAACAACAACAACAATAATAATAATAGAAGAAGAAAAAAAAAGAAGAAGAAGAAGAAGAAGTTGATGAGAACTTTGAGATGGAAGATCAATGTAAGGATTAAACAATGATAACAACAAATGCCAAGATTAGAGGATCCACTAATGGTATTTCAAACAAGTATAGTATAAACTCTTATTACTCAAATGGAAACCACATACAGAGGAGGTTCCAATCATATTATAAATTTTTAATATGAGTACATTAATTAACATATTCAAATAATGCTAATACTTGTAAATGTTGTTAGGTATTCCTGATTATAACTTATGTTAACAACAAATTAAGTTCTTTTTATGGCACAAGTGTCAGTTATACCATATGGTTTATGCTATAAAAGCATTAAGCATTTGTTGTACCAAGTGCTAGACAACATAAATCTAGATTAGTCATTTAAAAAGCAAAGCATTAAATAGTGAACAAGATAACAACTACAAAACATGTTAGTATCAAACATTAAAGTCCATGTTAACTTTACACTATACTAATTCCTATACCATTAATGTAACCTTTTCACCTAGACATAATAAATTTAACTAAACATATTGAAAGTGAGAAACATTAATAAACAAGATAATAACATAAATAAGATAAAAGTTAACTAAGTAAAGGAAAGGAATTGAAAAGCATAAACAAGATATTAATAAAAATAAAACTTAAACATTACAAAAATACAAAAAGAGAAAGCAAGAGCATGATCTTGATCTGGAAACCAAGATGCCTATATGAATAGCAAATGCCTTCTTTTATAGGCCAAAATTAGAAACAATTAATTTGATGACTAATTGTTGAGTAGGTGCCCAACTTTTGACTTGGTAACAATTCTTATCTTCTTGTCTGCCTAAAACATCATTGATAATATCAGAATTTGAACAAGACCTTCACATAAAAGTTGTAGGAAATTGTCTCAGCTTTTAAAAAAAAATAGAGGTCATTTGGACTTCTAGAACTCCAGTTATAGGCCAAACACTTAATAGTGTTTGGGCTGTAGTACAAATTCTTGTTGTTGCTACAATTTAGACTTGAAAATGGCCTTTTGAAATCTTGGGCTCCACATGAAAGTTGTAGGCCTATGTCTTACCTTTTCATCCATATAAAGCAAACCTAAATTAGAGATTGATTAGTACTTAAAAGTGCATTTTTATCAAGGTTTTATATCATCATTTTGCACTTGAAGTATCAATACCTCCTTAACTAAAGCATGTTTTATAATAATATATCTAATAATATAAGATACCTTTAATTTTTGGTAAATGTTCATTTTAAATGCAGGCCTATCACATAAATGAAAGGATTGATTGATGAATTTAAGAACGGAAATTGAAAGGATAAAGAGATGGGCAAACTTAGAAAAGAGATGTCGGTGCAATCCAAACCGGAATACTGTTCGGTAATTAGGTCATATCTGGAGCTATAGATCTCAGATTTAGGTCTACTTTACATGGATGGAAAGGTAAGACATAGCTCTATAACTTTCATATGGAGCCCAAGATCTAAAAAGGCCATTTTTAAGTCCAAATTGGAGCAACAACAAAGAAGCCCGAATCTGTCCTCCAGCCCAAGCACTGTTCAGTATTTTGGCCATATTTGGAGTTCTAGAAGTCCAAATGAGCTGAAATTTTTACACAAGAAAGATAAGACAATTTTCTACAACTTTTAGGTTTTTAAGTGGCTCCAATTTTGACATTATCAATGATATTTTGGGTAGAAAAGAAAAGATAAGGATTGTCACCAAGTAAAGAGTTGGTCACCCACTCATCAATTAGTCATCAAATCAATAGTTTCCAATTTTGGCTTATAAAAGGAGGCATTTGCCATGTATTTAGGCATCTTGGTTTTCAGATCAAAATCATGCTCTTGCTTTCTCTCTTTGTATTTTTTGTAATGTTTATGCTTTGCTTTCATTAATATCAAGTTTATGCTTTTCATTTCCTTTCATTTACTTAGTTAACTTTTATCTTATTTATGTTCTTATTTTATTTATTTATTTTTATTTCTTTCATTATGTCTAGCTAAGTTTATTATGTCAAGGTGAAAAGGTTACACTAACGGTGTAAGAATAAGTATAGTGTAAACTTAATATGGACTTTAATGTTTGATACCAACATGTTTTGTATTTGTTATCTTGTTCACTCTTTAATACTTTGCTTGTTAAATGACTAATCTTGATTTATGTTGTATAACACTTGGTACAACAAATGCTTGGCACTTACATAGCCCATACTGTATGGGATAACCGACACCTGAGCTATCAAAGGAACTTGCTTTGTTGTTAACATAAGTTATAATCATGAATGCTTGACGAGATTTACAGGTATTAGCATTAATTGAATAAGATGACTAATGTAATCATGTTAACAATCTACAATCTGATTGGAACCTCCTTTGTGTTTGGTTTCCAATTGAATAACAAGAGTTTATACTATACTTATTTGACATACCATTAGTGGAACCTCTAACCTTGACATTTGTTATTATCATTGTTTAATCCTTACATTAATATTCCATCTCAAAGTTCTCATCTCCTTCTTCTTCTTCTCCTTCTCCTTCTTTATTATTATTATTATTATTATTGTTGTTGTTGTTGTTGTTGTTGTTGTTGTTATTATTATTATTGTTGTATTATTGTTAAATGTAATTTGTACAATTAACCTCCCTGTGGTTCGACCCCAGTCTTGCCGGGTTATTTATTACTTCGACACTCTTGCACTTGGGAGAAGACAACAATCTTTTGGTCGTGTCAAGTTTTTGGCGCCGTTGCCGGGGAGGTAAGTTCTTGTATAAATTATTGTAGTTATTTTATTTTCTCTTTTCACTTTTCTTGTATATAACTTTGTTTCTTTTCTCTTATTTCTTTTCTCTTGTTTTCGTCTTCCTTTTATTCTATTCCTACACATGCATGAGAGTGTGTCACGTACATCAAATGGTAGACTTTGTAGGGTATCCTCATCATTTTCAAAAAATATTGCCGAAGAAGATAATCAATCACTTCATAATGAGAATAATGAGAAAATTTAGCATAGATCTTTTAAATGACTTTCTTTTTCACATTTAGTTTC